>NW_015168106.1:25335-62422 GCF_001447785.1 Gekko japonicus
CCCGGAGCGCTGATTTGGCGATCCACACTCAGGGGGCAACTTGGCTATTAGATATATATATATTGTGTTCTCAAAAAATTGGAAATTAGAAACAAACAAGTGAGGACTCACAATACTCAGAGAGGGATCCCTTCCCCTCTTAACTTTAATCCCCACCATCGGTGCCAGATAAGACAGGGAAGGGAGACCCCTCCATGAGTATTGCAGCTCCTGCCCTCCCACTGTTGCAGCCACTGTGGCCGGCCTGCTGCACTCCCCCCTCTGAACCATCTCCCCCCCAACATCAATACTGGTGAGCCCAGGGCAGCTCCATTGCTGGGCCTGCTGCAGCTCCCAATGCCCTCCAGCATTAAAGTTTCTGCTGCTGGGATGCCTTGCTCCCACCCCCAACTCCCCACTGCCGTCAATGCTGGTGAACCCAGAGGGGCTCCAGGCTTCATCTGCCATTGCTGCTGAGACTCTGACAGAGGTAGGTGTGTTGTCTGCACATGCACAGACAATGCTTTTGTTTTTAGGGGGATTTACCCTCCCCCCATGCAATTTTTTACCGATTTCAGATTTTTCTGCAGACCTAGGGGTTCTCGCAGGTTTGGAGATCTAACCCCCAACTGAGAAATAGATGTATAGATGTAGCACTGTAGGTTTCTTCACACACTGTTAGAAGGTTGCAGCTTTGTTTGGGATTCCACAGTGCATCGTTCAGAACTCCAGTATCCAGAAGCATCTCTCTCCCTCTCCATGTCAGATGAACATCTTGTCAGACTTTTCACTAGCAGCTGTCAGAAAATGAAAAAATCAATACTTTTACCTTCTACCTAACATCTGTCCTGTCTTATTTATCAACAACATATACATATCATTTTGGTCTATTGTCCTGAGGCTGAAAAAGTTCTGTTCTTTTCCTTCTCTTGGGACCACTGTCTTTTTTGTCATTAAAGGAAATAAATCTCATTCCCACACAACTGAAAGTCATTGTGTACAGATTTGTTTATTGTGATATGATGCCTCCAGAGACCAACCCCAATCACAACAGGGAATCAAAACAAATCATGAGGTGTTGAAAGAGAATGTTTTAAAGAGCAGCAGTTCCAATTCTTTCTGTAACATCTGAAGAAGTGTGCTTGCACATGAAAGCTTATACCTTGAATTAAACTTGGTTGGTCTTAAAAGTGCCACTGGACACAAACTTTGTTCTGTATCACTTTCTGTTACTAATGTAAAATAAATCTGTCTAATCTCCGTGTTAGAGGAACCTTCATCATTTCTGCAAAGATGGAAGTTAAAATGGATATGCAGATATGATACTATGAGACTTGACTCAACAAGGACCTGGGGTATTGTGTGTGTGTAAAGTGCCGTCAAGTCATAGCTGACTTATGGTGACCCCAGCAACGGGCTTCCAAGGCAAGTGAGAAGCAGAGGTGGTTTGCCATTGCCTTCCTTTGCAGATTCTTCCTTGGTGGTTTCCCTTCCAAGTACTGACACTGTTTAACTTCCAAGAGCAGGCTATACCATGCTGCCTTCCCTCCCCCTGGGGTGATTAATTGCCCTCTCTTTCAGGGACACTATTTTGGATCCATCCCACTTTACCGATTCATCAACAATTGGGAATGGAAATGTTAAAACACCCACCAGTTCAGCTCCTGTTCTGCTTGCCAGTTGTAAGCAGGGGATCAGTTGTTTGGTGTGCTGTCTGAATGTGACCAAACACATATGGATGCATTTGTTTTACATGGTTACTCTCCTTTCTCACAAGCACCATCTGCAAATCCCATCTGCCCCCACCTCCAATTTTGAAAGGCACATTTTAAAAAGGAAAGAAAAACCTCTCTGAGGTTTTTTGAATTGAGACTTACAACTACTTTGGTGTCTGTGCGCTTTGGGATTAGTTTTTGTGATCAGTTCTTGAACAGATGCCACTGACTTTACATGAAGCAACAGAAATAAAAAAGGGAAAGAACTACAAGCAATTCCATGCTTTGTACAAGTTGGATCCTTTAATGACACACCATAAGCTAGAGTTGCCCACCTCAAGGTGGGGGCTGGAGATCTCCTTGGATTACAGCTGATCTCCATACAACACAGATCAGTTCCCCTGGAGAAAATGGCTGCTTTGGAGGGAGAAGTCTATGGCTTTAACCCTACTGAGGTCCCACCTGAGGCTCCACCTCCAAATCTCCAGGTATTTTCCAACTGGGAGTTGGCAACCCTGTCATGAGCTCTGGGGATACGCTGCTCTTCTCCATTGATCAAAAGGAGTTATATCATGAACTGGGCAAAAGAAGCTGCAAGCTGCAGTTACCTGGTCCTGTAGGTCAAGTGGCTACTGCACAGGCATGAAGCTTGAGATATACTGTGACCATAACCATGAGGCAATCTGTTCAGGAGCTCATCTGAGGCCCCGTTCACACAGCGAATTTGCCGCGTGAGAACCATGGGTAGTGGGCGGATTATCCGTGCGTGATCACACCCCAACATCTGGGAAGTGGAGCGCACCCGTGGCCAACCCGTGGCTTACCACTGAAAATGCGCAATTAAAAAGTAGTACCTCTAAAGTACTGGCAAACGGTTTGCCACGGGATACCTCTGGATGCCTGTGGTGTGATTGCGCTGGCGCGCTGCTTTCCTCTCTGGCCCCTCGTTTGCGCGCTGACTCCGAGGGAAGGACCCGTGGTGTGCCGCCGGCATATCTGATCATATAATCGCGGATCAAACTGCACCGGGGCAATTTGCCATGCCTCCCCCCCGCGATATCTGGCCCGTGTGACTGGGGCCTTACATGTAACTGAGGAATTTTGAGCAAGGTAAGTCTGGCAGGCAATTGTGATCATACTGAAGTGTGCTGTATGCCTAGTTAGGAGCATGCCATGCTCATTCTGAGCAGCCTATTTACTTTCTGCTAGATCTTATTTCATCTGTACTACACAATGTAATGTTATGGCCTGTCTTGGTGTAACCCCACCCTCAATGCACATATATTTGTGCATGTGTCTGGCAACTGAATGTAACAATTCATGCATCTGATATGGAGGACTTTCACTCTTGAAAGTTTGTGCCATAATAATTTTTTTTGGTCTTTAAGGTAACAACAGATTCTTTGTTATTTTTACTGCAGTGGACTAACACAACCATCCCTCAGGAGGCTGACCATTATGTTTCATTCACTCTTGAACCCTGATCCGAAAAGTCTGGCAGTTGTTCTGAAGCTTGCTCTCTCTCAAACAAAGTTGCTTATGTGACACTCTTTCATAAACAGGTGTCCTTATCCACAAGAACATCCATGGAACAGTGTGGAGGCTACATGTGAAAAGCCCATTCAAAAACATTTAAATCTGAAGCTGCCTTGAATGGTATTTTTGGAGAAAGGTAGCTTATAAATGCCAGAAATAAGCAAGCAAGCAAATAAATCTTACCTATCAGCTGCTTGGCTGGGAAGGTAAAGTGCCAGGACTGAATCCAACCTCTGCCCCCCCCCATCTGAACAATTAATAGGCACACTTTTCAGATTCTTAATCAGTTCTGCATGCACAGAGCCACAGCTGCTGGATGTGAAAAAAGAGGAAAATGTGAGAAAAGGGAAAATACATTTGTACATGTGACTCATCATCCAGATGGTGACAGGGGGTAAGTATTGTTATGGGGAAGAAAATTTATTTTTCTGTAATACCTTTTTTTAGATAGAGCCATTGATTCCTATTATTATTATTATTATTATTATTATTATTAGTAGTAGTAGTAGTAGTAGTAGTGGTAGTAGTGGTAGTAGTGGTAGTAGTGGTAGTATTACTATTACTATTATTATTATCTCTTTGGTTTCTGCTTGTCTCTGAGCATTTACAGAGTGAAATATGAAATTTTGCAGAAACCTCCTTCCCGTTCCTCCTGTCTTTGAATTTATCTTTGATCAATATGGAATTGATCAGAAAGTGGCTCCAAATTCCTACAAAAGAGAAAAAGAAATGGATTTCAGTGAGAAATTGGGTAAAAAGGAATTAAAATTATTTCTCTTAACTGTGTTAATAGAGATGTAGAAGCCATGTTCCACGTGCATAGTGCCCCCAATTGGATTAGTGCTCTTTCATCTTTGTGAAAACTTGATGCTGATGATACTTCAACCTTTCTGCATTGAAACATTTTCCTTCTCATGTTGCAACTTCAGCCACTCTGATGTGGTGCAACTGCAAGCATACCAAGAATGCAAGGAAGCACTCAGAGGCCTTACTCAAAGCAAAGAAGTCACAGTATTAAATGGTGTGCATGTGGCAACCCCATTTTCTGCTGCTCAGAAATGGGATCTGCAAAGCAGAATTCTTCCAATTTCTACTGACTTTACCTTGGACGCTTCTATAAAAAAATTTCTGGATCTACCGGTTGGTATTAGAAGGTTAACTTAAAGACCTTGAATACTTTTGGTTTCCCTGCCACTTCTTTCCTCTTTGCATATCTCACAGTGTTTCCAGAAAGGTATCATTGTTCTCTCATCTTTGTGCCACTGTGATTTAATGCACTGTGCCCTAAAGCACTTCTTCACCCTTCAAGAATTTGTCCTCATAGAACTGCAATAGTAAAGAACAAGCATGTTTCTCCTTCTAGATATCCTTCAGTTGCCAGGACTTCTGCTCTCTGAATCATTGCCTGTGTCCTCCTTTGAGCCCTGCTAGCAACAGCAGCACCTTCTAAGACTTTCTGACCCCTCCCCAAAGATTGTTCCTGAGGACTTGAGTGCAAGAAGAGCCATCCGGGTTGGGGTCAGGACTGAGGAGGGATGAACTTGCTTTGCTTGCAAGAGTGGAAGGAGAAGCAATTTCACCCCCATTGCTGCTCACTGACACCCACACAGCTATTCTTCTGCATGGCTCCCATGACCCTGGAAAATGTACTTTCCAGGGGACAGAAGGAAAGGACTGCAGGTAAAGAAAGTAATGTATAAAGGCTTTGTACAGAATGTGCAGGCAGTTGGATACAGACCAATATCTATGCATTGGAAAATAAGCCAGCCTATTGTTTGCATGCTGGCATGTGAAGGGGAATCCTGTGAGTGACATCTTCCCCCTAGCTCTGAAGTTACCAACAGCTACCCTTTGGAAGACTAATGGAGATGACACAGAACGTCAGTCACAAAGGAGAAAAGGTTGCTTCTCTGTCCAGAAGAGGAAGACTGAGCAGTTGGATTGGATTTACAGACCTCATGTCTGGCAGACTTCCTCTTTTCAAATTTTGGCTAGTAGAGTGAGGATTGTCAGCATGGTAAAATATTTTTAGGTGTTTGGGGTTATTTAAAACTCCACCTTCTCTCCTTAGCATTGAGGTAGCAAACAGAGCCACAGAACCTTACAAACAAATAACACGGAGAATAACCATCAATCCACAATTCTTGGCTGTGGTCACATGAGCAGTTTGCACCAATATCGTTGCTGTTCCTTTGCAGATTTAAAGAGAACAATCAGACAGCAACATCTACCTTCCGTGCCCCAGTCATTGCAACCCCATTCTGCTTCACTTTGGAATCAGGCACCAAGGATATTCTCCAGTGTGACCACAGCCCCAATCAAGCAGATGAAAAACAGCAGAGCCAGATCACCTGGAAACATAAAACATCTTATCCACTACCCAGAACTCTTTGAAATAAGACTTTTCAACAAGTGTTGTTGAAGGCAGGAAGTGAAGGTGCTCTCCATACCGACACTCATAAACTATTTCCAAGGATCAATCCTGCCACAGAAAAAGCTCTTATCCTGGCTCTTTGCAGATGGGCAGCTTTGAGAGAATGCAACAGAAGGAAAAGGCTGGGAAAGGCAGGCTGATGAGCACAGCTGGCACATGAGGGTTTGCCAGGAGATGTGGTTCAGCGTAATTTATCTGCATTGGGCTCTTTATAAGTCTTTGGCCTATATGTCTCTGATAAGAATTGCTTTCATTCTGCAGACTTCTGAAGAAAAAGCGGTATAAAAGAAAAGTGGTATAAAAGTGAGTCTGATTTCCCACAAGCTGCTGCTCTGCGTTCGTTCCTCCCTTTGCCCCAATCGTACGTGTCAATTTCACACCATGTGCTGCGCAGCCGCATTTTGCTCCGCAGCTTTTCCCGATTTCCCCCGCATCTACTCAATCCTGTTTTTTGAGGTAAATGCACGTGCACATGAGTGCTTTAAACTAAACAATCTTTCATTGGCTCTTCAAGTTCTGCCATTCATTTTAATAGCTCAAATGTAAAGCACGCAAACACACCCCATTTTGCACCTCCCCTGTAAACCAATATGTGGGAACCACATCGAAACATACCAACATCCTCAGTTTGTCAGTTTCATAGAATTCAGAACTATGGGTCCTGTCACAGAGGGGGGGGAGAGAGAGAATCCAGCAACAAAGGAGCCAATGAAAGTAGAGCTTCAGCAGCCAAGAGTGGTCTGGTAAGCAGGTAGAGTCAAATAGGATCTGACAGGTAGGTTTGTCAGTTGAAGGTCTGGAAGATGGAGGCTGGGACATGGAGAGGAGAGTTCAGTGAAAGGCATAGCATAACAAGAGAGTCAGTTAAGGACAGTGTGGAGATCAGTTTATTCCTTCATTGGGTTACACTGTCCTGGTGGAACTGAAAGAGTTATAGTAGGTGCAGTGCTTATTCATAACAGTTTGCTTTGGAGTGTAACTGGCCCTGACCTGGATGGCCTTTGCTAGCATGATTTCATCAGATTTTGGCTGCTAAACGGGGACAGTCCTGGTTAGTACTTGGATGGGAGACCGCCAGGCAATGGCAAACCACTTCTGCAAGTCTCTTCCACATCTGGGAAGCGTAGAGCTCCCGTGGCGAACCCAAGGCTTCCCGCTGAAGATGCAGGGTAAAAAACTAGTACCTCTGAGGTACTAGTTTCCGGAAACCACGAGGCAAGGGTGGGCGCCTGATCGTGTTTCCAGTGGTAGGTCGTGGCATTCGGAGCCCGCCCATGTCCCGTCGCTAAAAAAAAACAGCAGAGCCAGATCACCTGAAAACATAAAACATCTTATCCACTACCTAAAACTCTTTGAAATAAGACTGTTCAACAAGTGTTGTTGAATGCAGGAAGTGAAGGTGCTCTCCATACCGACACTCATAAACTATTTCCAAGGATCAATCCTGCCACAGAAAAAGCTCTTATCCTGGCTCTTTGCAGATGGGCAGCTTTGAGAGAATGCAACAGAAGGAAAAGGCTGGGAAAGGCAGGCTGATGAGCACAGCTGGCACATGAGGGTTTGCCAGGAGATGTGGTTCAGCGTAATTTATCTGCATTGGGCTCTTTATAAGTCTTTGGCCTATATGTCTCTGATAAGAATTGCTTTCATTCTGCAGACTTCTGAAGAAAAAGCGGTATAAAAGAAAAGTGGTATAAAAGTGAGTCTGATTTCCCACAAGCTGCTGCTCTGCGAAACAGCCACGCTTCCCCCCTGCATTTTCCTGCCCGTGTGACCAGGGCCAGAGTACCTTATTAACAAGTAGTGGCAACTGAGGCAAATAATTCTCATAAAGCAGTGTTGGAGGTGGGAGTGGCACAGACTCAGGAATGAATCAAGATAGGTTGGCTCATGGAAAGATTATGAGAGAAAGCTAAAAAAGCCAGTCTTATATCCTTTGATGATGGACTCTGAAAACTGCCTCACTAACAGATCTTAAAAAGGGAAGGGATGTCCCCCCCCCCCAATTTGGAATAAAGAGTCAGACAAAAGGAGATTGGATAAACTATGGGCCACTTTATTAACAAGTTAACTTTATTTAAATGGCAAGGGCAAAATTAAGAAGCAGCATGGTCAAGGTCAGGGACCTCTGCTGACTCCCCCCTTGCCATCTAATGGGAGAGCCACCCAGCCCCCAGCTTGAGCCAATTAACATGGCTCGAACCAGGCTGGCACAGCAAGTGGGCCATGCCCTGGAACTCCAGCCATCAAGCCATACAACTTAAGTGGAGGATCAAACCAGGCAGTCCCAAAAGGCAGTCCACATGCCTCACCCCCTCTGCTGCGCAACCCAAGGGCTGATCCTGCCAGACTCCTAGCCCCACAAAACGGGGGTGCTAACTGGTGCTCTCCTAGCCACATATCAATAAACCAATACAGTCTAGCCAACCCCAAAAGTGACCAACCTAATTAAACTGCACCACCCTGTGCTGATTCCACAATCCACTGAACAACAGTAGAGGGTAGGTGAAAAACACCGCCACCAAAATAGCCAATTAGGTGAGGGTCAAAATTCCTACCAGGCCCCTGAATGGGCAACCAGCCAAAGCCTGCACAGAAGTCAAGGTGGGAGGGTGGGCTGAGCTCAGGCAAAGACTGAAAGGACAGGAGCAGAGCCGGTCATTGAAGGAGGGCTGGCTCTGTACACTGCCAGGACCACCAAGCAGCATCAGACTCTCCCTCCTTCAAGGGAGGTAAAGGCAGCCCCCAGTAGCATGGCCAGATGGCCGGCAGCTGGATAGGGGTCGAATTATAAGCAGAATATGGTAGTAGAAGTAGCCTGAGCATCCAAGCCTAAATAACTGAAAATTCCGAATTTTACCAAACCCCCCCCACAACATTTGGATGAGGAGAATTTCAAAAACATAACCTCTGCACCCACAATTCATTATATATAGTACTTGTGAGACATCTCAGGGAGACTGAAGACTAGTTTCAATTGAATGCGCATTAGTACAACAGAAACTTAAGAATATTTTTCTTCCACCTTTACTTAGCTGTTTTGTACTGTTTTGGTCTTCCTTAATAGAAAATGTGCTATCACAATTTTGTATCCCAGGCTCAGTCCTGTCAATGATTAATGCAAATGGCATGTAAATTAAGTTTTTCCAACACTGGATCTCTATACAAAACATTCCTTATGCTAGGTGTCTATCATCTGAAAAACCAGTTTCCCACATCATAATCATCTCGAAAATTCTATGAATACACACAGCACATAAGCAAAATCAGTTTTACAATTCCCATTCTTTTCTCCAGACAATAGAACTTAAGTTAGTAAATTCAGCCTCCAACTATGCCACTAATAATTGCTGGGAGTATTTTGTTCTCCTTTTTTTTTTTTTTTGCATTGAAAGCTATGGCCATCTGTGATTGTCTGCTGGAGTGAGATAGTAACTTTCAATGAATATCTCTAATTTTACTCTTAACACACTTTTCCAGGCTTAATTTGCAAAAAAATAAATAAAAATCATCTAAAGATAACCTGAAGGAAAAAAAAAACTAATTAACAACTATATGAGCAGCTTTGAGCAATTAAAGTATACACAGACTTAGCTTGGAAACTGTGAAGGGACTTCAAAACCAAGCATTCTACATAGACCTGTGCAGTACGCAAAACACCAGATAATTCTTAAACTTTAAGGGAGAACTCTGTTGTCTTTCTGGAGATGGTTGCTTAGAGGAGAGAGCAAGAGATCAAATGATTTATTCAGTAGTATTTGCTTTGCAATGTAAGGGAATATTTAAAGATCAAATTTATTGATGGACTTCTTTAATAAGCAGATGCCTAAGAACTAAATAGTTATAGAGGCAGAGGACTAATGAAAGCAAAATACTTAGGATGTCTCAGAGTTCATCAGAGGTTGTTGTTGTTGTTGTTTTTGTCTGATAGTGTCAGAACCCACAGCTTACAACGAAGTACATGCATTCAGGAACGGTTATACTTTTGTTGCAAAGCTATAGATGCAGTAACACAGGCACTGTTAAGAATGGCAGCAGTGTGTATAGGGTATTCGTTTTCAAGCCCCCCCCCCCCCCGGCATGGGCCAATTAGCTACCCTCCTGTGCGTGGGACCAGCTAGGAAACCGTTAGGTGGTGAAAGCTGGGAAGCAGTAGTCTCTCACGGTACATAGGAGACTTCCAGACAATACATCCTCCTCCAGCACATCTGTAACGATAAGCATTTCAGCACAGGCAGAGCAGCAGAGATAGGAATGCAAGAGCAATTACCAAGACACAGACTGAACTCCCCAACCCCCATGGCAGCATAGCTGACAGATAGTCAACTCTTCTGAAGAAGGAGTAAAGCCTGGGAATAAGCCCTGTTGGGCTCCATCTATACATTACAAAGTGTGTGTGTTTGTTGAGCATGTCACATGTGCAAGGGGAGTTTTGTGCCTCTCTCACACGGGCTCCTTTCTATTTGAAACCCACAGCTCTCAGGGAGAAGCAGCTACAACCCCCCCCTCCACGTGCGCCGCTGTGTTCATGTTCTCAGACCACCAGATGGCGCCACTATTGGTCCATTGTATGTGTAAGTTGACTAATGGAGCCAACAGCAGCTCCACAAGGCAGTTTGAGGATACAAAAAAAGCTGTGGGGGAGGCAACAGCTGCTTCTCCCCGTGTGCTGTGGTCAAAAGCAGAAAAACAACCAGCATGCATTTGGGAGATACAAACCTCTCATCCCATGTGTGATGCAGAAGCATTGTGCTGTTCTCCAAATTTCCTAGGCAGTGGCATTTCTCCCTTCCAATCAAACCTTTGCAAGGGCTCAGCAGGTAAGCGCTCCCAACCAATCACGTTTGCAGACAAACACAGAGAAGGAATTTCCATGGGGCAGCCTGTGCCAAGCTGTGAGTGCTCAGATCATTCCATGTACAGCTCCTGATTTGCCACTGGGGGTTCCTTAGCATCAGGGGGAAAACCCCACCTGTGCCACACTTCATCAGCAAAATCAGCTTCCATGGTTTTTAACCAGCGTTCTCGGAGCTGATGTGTGGCTCTGATCAAAGCAGTGACTCCAGAGACAACTCATAAACAAACATATCATGTAGCTGAGCCCTTGGACTCCCCTCATCCAGAAACTCCTTCAATAGTAATAGTACTAACTACTAATTAAGATGCATCCTACAGTGGATGTCCAATGTGAAAATCAAAGATGGGATGGGACAGGAAGGGGCAGGAGGAAGGAGGTTTTCTGCAAAAGAAGCCTTTTTTGCTTTGTGAAAGACACAAAAATGGACCACAACAAGGAAGGATGGCAAACACAGAGTTTTCAACAGAAAAGGGTTTTTAAAAAAATAATAATAATTGCCTGTCAGTAAGTCAGTGTAAATAGATGGAAGCAGACAGGATTCATTCCCCCACCCACCCCCAGTGCCGGTGGCTAGTGCAATTCTCTGCCAATAGGAATCAGTGGAGATAAATGTACTAGTGGTGAAAGGCACTTGCTTCGGGGGGGCTGTAAAATCAACCCCCTTTGTCCATTCTGCTTGAAATTTAATGGGTCTTTAGAGTAGAAGGGGGGCTATGTTCTGTGCAAATTGAGTGCCATTACCTTTAAACACAACTGTCCCAGACCCACAAATTGGTTCCACATTGACAATAATGGTCCCCCAAAAATCCAGAATCTGGGGGAGAAAACAAAGAAGCATGGATTCGAAACTTGAACTGGTAATGTCCTACCCAGAACCCAGCAATCATGGTAAAGGTTTTGCCCAAATCCCTGATCTGAAATTATAATGAACATTTTCTCGGCACCCACCCCCAACCCTGTATAGGGACGATTTATATGACATTCTTTTGCTCAGCTGACCACCTGAATCACATGATGAATCATTGGACTCTATCATACTTATTTCCAGAGAGTAAGGCAAAATAACATTATGATAAATAAAAGAGACAGACCTGAAATTGTCCGTAGCTATGATTCTGTGTGGATTATAAAGTCTGGCTTTTCATATTTATTATTTATTTAGAAAATGTATATGCCACCTTTCCAGAGACCTGCTTTAGGCAGCTAATGTGTACAATCAATACCATAAAATCACAAAAACAACATAAATTATCAATAGTAAAAACAAACCATTAAAACTAAGCCAGAGGCAAAAAAACTACATAAAATAAATCTTGAGCAGCCTAAAAACTATCTATAAAATAGCCCTCAGGCTAGAAACAGAACATAAAACAGCTTAAAAGAGATAAAACTCCTTTGTTAAAAGGCCTGGTAAAAAAAGAAATGTTTTGACTTCATGCCTAAAAGACAGTAAGGCAGGCACCAGGCAAGTCTTGAGGGGGGGCATTCTTCCCTAATCATTGCTGATTCAAGATCTGTACTAAATCTGTTTGGTCATGAACCCAGTTCCCGATCCAGTATTAGGAGCCATGAGAACAGTACCAGTTGCTGGATGCAGGCCTGAAATCTACTGCCACAGACTCTTGGACCTATTAAGTCCAATTCAGCAAGGAGGTTGCTCTAGAGAAGCATATTACTACTTGATGCCAGTTTGGTGTAGTGGTTAAGTGTGTGGGCTCTAATCTGGGAGAACCGGGTTTGATTCCCCACTCCTCCACTTGCACCTGGCTGGATTACCTTGGGCAAGCCGTAGTTCTGATAAGAGCTGTTCTTGAAAAAGAGCTGTTTCTGTCAGAGCTCTCTCAGCCCCACCTACCTCACAGGGTGTCTGTGTGGGGAGGGGAAGGGAAAGGAGTTTGTAAGCCGCACTGAGACTCCTTTGGGTAGTGAAGGGCAGGGTATAAATCCAATCTCTTCTTCTTCTCTTCTGAATATATCTACCGATAATCTGATGATTCCACGGCTTGAATCATAATTTCAATTATGGACAGCACCCCTGAGCAATTAAAAATGCCTTTTCCTGAACACTGGGAATTGTTCTAAATTGCATTGCAAATGTTTTGCATACGTAATTTCTTTGTTGTGCTTTTTTACGGATGTCTAATGCCTGCCTGACTCCCAAAACATCAAATGTTCTAAACTGGATCACAAGTATTTTGAATGCTCTCTTGGTGCCACATGGGCCGTGTAGTTCAAGCCAGTAAATGTAGTTCATTTTAAATTTAACATCACCTACCTGGGGCATATACAGTCCCATCAATAAAAACAAAAACCTTCCACATATGCCAACAACAATTCTCCAGCCAGCTGCCATGCTGAATGGTACCAATTGCACACATGCAAAAAAAAAAAGTATTTAAAATACTGCTCCTTTTAAAATGCAAACAGATCGTCAGTGCAAGCATATCTCTTTCTCAAATCAAAAGAAAAAGGGCATTGTGGACATGGCAAATGCAACTTTCAATTATCTGCCAAGATCACAGCCTCACAACACATTTCTCTTGCATGATCAGGATGCAGAAATCTGCCTTATGCCAGCTACTTTTATCCTTGGATGAGAAGAGAAACCCACCCGCATTTCTGGTGCAAAGAAGATATAGTATATCATTAATAATTCCCCAAGAGTGCATTATGGATTTAAGGGGGAAAAATATTAAAGCGAAAGGACAATGAAACATATATGATCTTTCAACACTCAGCAATAAATGACACATGAAAGACTTGAATAAATGGAACAAAAAGGTGATTTACTAAAACATTTCACGGTGCTCTTGGTCCTTAAAAGCTTTGCAAGGTAGATTAGGTTATTAGAAAGGAGAAGAGAGACTTTTTCAGTCTTCCTTCTGGCTCCTGCGTGCTTCAATTGATCTTAATATATTTTAATCAAGGGAAACTGTGTGCCAGCTCGGTAGCATATAATAAAACAAGCAAGAGTGATCTGCTAATAAGCACCACACAGGGAAAGGAACAAATATGAATTATGCTGTCCAAAAATAAACAAGTGCTTTAATTGGAATATTTTTGCTTTATCTTCCAAGGCTCATGGGAACCTACTCTCATAATCACAGTCATTTCATAGAAGAAATATGATATATAATTTAATGACTTTTTTAAAAAAAATACCAAGAAAGAAAGAAATGTAAGAATTTGAGCACTGCTGAATCAGGCCATCTTGTTTAGCACTGAGTTTCCCACAGTGACCACCTAGATGCTTCCAAGGAACTTACTACTAAAACACAAAGTCAATAGTTGTCCTCCCCCAGTTACTGATCTTCTCGATCAGTCCAGTGGTCCATCTATACAGTGGATGACTAGTTGCCTCAGATGGCAAATCAACAGGGCATAGAGGCCAAGACCTCTCCTAGTAATCATACTGGCAACTTTACTACTTCTAGATATGAAGTTTCCCTTTCATTACTAGTAGCCATTGATGGACTCGTCCTAACTGAGTTGGCCTAATTCCCCTTTAAAGTTATCTTTATAACCCATGAAAGACTGTCCTGTGATAACCTTCCTTCACTGTTAGTTTACTCAGAGTTATCTAGGATGAACAGCTGAGCACTGACAACTGGAGAGAAGCTCAGGTGGGCAGGGAAATGCAAGTCATCATAGTGCAACAATGTGATGTCAACTCCAGAGCTAATCCAG
Source organism: Gekko japonicus (assembly GCF_001447785.1). NCBI lineage: Eukaryota > Metazoa > Chordata > Lepidosauria > Squamata > Gekkonidae > Gekko > Gekko japonicus. The sequence continues at coordinate 39,545 of NW_015168106.1, forward strand.
AAGTGATATCATTGCATTGGTTTTACCAGACAGTTTTGTGGAACCCTAGAGTGTCACCCTAATGGAGTTTCCCCTGCATTTTCCCTACCACCACCATACTGAGCAGTGGTGTGAGTTGGTGGCTGCCAGCTCTAGGGTTCTCTCAATTTATTCCTACCTATATGCTAGTAACATGCACGATTCCTTCTACTAGAAGGATTTAATCCAGTTTAACCTGGCCCAAAATAAGGCTTAATTCATTTGCTGTTGGCCACACAGGGCCAACCAATCCTTCAATGGTCAATTTGAGTCTAGAGATCTGATGTCAGGCCTATGTACATAACCTTCATGGGGACATAAACTAAAAGGCAGCTGCTATGCAAGGCCAACAGGTGCCCCTGCAAGCTAATGTTACAGCTGACACCAGACCCAATTACAATTAAAATAAGACAGCTCCTATATTCCCTCTAGTTCTTGTGCTGGGTCATAAGCCTAAAATCTGTGACAGGGTGGGACAGTTAGAGTTTATAAAATAAAGAAGAAATACACGCTACTGAAGGGTGGCTCAGTTACTGAGGGGAACTAAAAATATTTTTAGCAGGAAAGTCTGTCAGAGAGTGGGGAAGTGTCAGGGGGTTTTCATAACAGCACGGAAGAATCCAAATGAATTCTGGCCGCTTTTTCTTTGACCACTGTGCTATCACAGCCTCCTACCTAGCTATGCAAATCCCAACTCTGGCTCCTTATTGGGAAAGAGGCAACTGACTTGGAGAGCACTTATGGAGGGTGGTTGTTTAATCCACCTCCACCTACAGTATGCCATGATACTTGTTAAGAAAAATCCAGTCTGTGCAATGATAATACACTGGCAATTTACAACCAAGTCACTGAACATGTGTGAGATGAAATACAACAAAACTCCATGCAGAACAAAGTTTGAGTCCAGTGGCACCTTTAAGACCAACAAAGTTTTATCCAACATGGCTACCCACCTGAATCTAAAATCCTGTGCTGATATTCTTGTGGTTCTTCTACTGTTGATTGCATAGCAGTTGGTGTGGGTCATATTCCAATAAGATAGGGAAACACAAAATGACACCACTATTATTTCCTTGTGGTTCAGGTCCCTGAAAAACCATGCAAGACTATACCTCTTCTCGTGTCCAGATGTGGGACCTCTCATTGCTGGGCATTACACCAGTATTGCTTTTTTCTCAGGTGTGTGAGACAGAGCAGGAGAAAGAAAAAAGAGAGAAAAGAGAGAGAAAATAGAATATGAACCAAAAGAAAGATCAAGAGAAGGAGAAAGTCAGTTCACGCTGATGCAAGTTGACACATCTCCATCTAAAGATCATGAAGTGCATACAACCAAGTGTGACAGTCAGAGACTGAGCTTCTCGCTATTTTAGTTAGTGGCTAGCTGAGAAGGGATGAAGAGGATGATGCATTTTTTTAAAAAAAACCAATAAATGCTGTCTCTTTCACAGGTAATAGTTCAATCAAAGATTGATGTCTTAGAAGGCTTGTTATTAGACAGAAGGATGGCTTTAATATCTGGGCACCCATATCTCTTGCATCAGGTAGGAAGACTCTATGGCCGTGTCACATGGCTTGGCATTCTGGATAACAGCCTCTATTAATAAAGAGAAAGGCTGATAGAACTGGAACATATTGAAATGTGATTTAATTTGCTGGGCTCTAGTCTGTGAATATTAAGCACTCCCAAATTAAATTAACCAATGACAAATCACATCAGGTTCTCACGCCACATCCATCGAGGTTGCCCTTACAGTTACTCTTCCGAGCAATAAGTTGCAGCAAACTCAGGGCTGCTGTTTTGGCTCAAGGGCTTTGTTTGCAAATGAACAACTCATCATAGTAGCCAAAAGGGAAATTAGCAACACCAGGCCTTTGTCGCTGCATTTAATCCACAGTGACCTGCTACTCTTGGATTTGACTTTGTCTAGACCTCACTCCTCCGAGGATTTCAGAGGAGAGAGATTCCTATTTGGTTAAATTTGGCAGAATTAAACTATTGGCTTCAGGTGCTACATAAATACCATTTATTAGATGATCCTGCAATTTTTGCGGTACAATCCTAAACAGAATTACACCCTTCTAAGCTAATTGAATTCAATGGACTTGGAAGGGTGTAATTTTGTGTAGGATTGTATTGTTGCTAACAGAAATAAAAAAAATCAGACATTTCTTTTGGTTTTAAACAGGTACGTTATGGAGCTGATTAACCAATCTGATTATGCAAAAACATTTTGAATGACTAAATTGCTTCTGATTAACTAGGAAGCATTTCTTCCTGTGTTTTAGAGAAGTGGTAGTGCTCTCCTAAGATGCTGCTAGCAGTGCATGTGTGTGCATCATCTGAAAACTTGTTTCAGGATTATTATTTTTTGCTTTGTATATGCCAACTGAATGAGCCAACTGATTAATCCAGTACCATTAATATGATTCATTGACTAATACTTTTTTAAAAAGGAAATCAAAAGATGACTCACAGCAGCCTTGTTTAGTCATCAGCATTTCCAGCTGAAGCACCCTCAGTTAGAAGGTAGCTAGGTAGACCAATGTTTTGATGGAGTATAAAACAAAATCACACATTCTTCTCCATTGCATCAACACAATTATAATTCCTGCTCCAGACACACATCAAACATCTGTGTGGGAGTTCTGCCCCCAGCATTTTTAAGAGACTCGAGGCACCCTTGATCTATCACGACCTTTAAGAATGACTGGGAAAGTCCTTTCAAGTTATGACGTTGACAGGCTAGAACAACAAAAGCCAAAAGAGAGGCATTTTTAGTGGTGGTGGAAAGTGCCATCAAGTCACAGCTGATTTATGGACACCGCACAGAGTTTTCATGGCAAGAGACATTCAGAAGTGGTTTGCATTGCCTGCCTTTGCACTGCAATGCTAAACTTCCTTAGTGGTCTTCCATCAAACTAGGCAGACTCTGCTTAGCTTCTGAGACCTGATGAGATCAGGCTAGCCTGGACCATCTGTAATCTGAGGCTCATGGTCTAAGAGAAGGGAGATATAGGATTCCTCTGCTCTACAGGTTTTGTTGTTGTTTTCTTGTTTTTAAGATTGCCATAAAAAGGTCATGGAGTAAAACATGCCCAACGGTTCCAACTTCCCCAGTTGCACAAGGACATATGTGTTCTTGGTACAGTACACCATGATATACATACCCCTTCCAAACAGGAGCAGAGGGTAGAACATTAACTCTAGCCAAGGTTAAAGCTTTCCTGTGTTTAGGAATCAGTAAATTAGCTGGACAGTTAGATGGCACAAACTTCTTGTCCCTGGAAAAAATTATACGGCAGCTTTGTGTGCTCTTGAGTATTTTTGTCCACCCATTCCTCCAAGGCACTCAGGACATGGTTCTCCCCTCCTCTATACTCATCCCCACAACTACCCTGTGAGGCATATTAGTGTGACTAGCCCAGTGTCATCCAGGGAGATTTATGGCAGTATGGGAGATCGAGATAGAAGCGCCTTGAGATTTTTTAAAAAATCTGTAAAACAATAAACATTTCCTTCTTATTTATCCTCTCCGAAGAAGGCAGCACCAAACGTAAGTGCAGTAAACAGAAGGTGTTGTATGACAGATCTATCATGATCCTATTCCAAATCATTCTAAGCATGTTTGCCCACAAGGGCCTTCCCCCCCCTGGAAACTGTATATTTACTGCCCCCTGAAAAAAAAAGTGTAAAGGACTCATTAAGTATGTAGACAATCAATATTTTCATTATGATTGCTTGTATTGGGTATTTTTGCCATTTGTAAATATGATGGATAGCTTTGTGGACTTGTGGCTGCATGTTATGGAGCATTTTCTTACATCGTTTTCAGAACAGTCATTTCTGTTTTCTGCTGCATGCTAATCATCCACCATTCTCATCCCTTTCAGCCCTTCTAGTGTAAATAACAATCTCCTTGAATTACTGCAAAGAACTTTTCATTCTCTTTGGCTGGCAGTGCTGTGCCTCTGATCTCTTCTTACAAACACCAGCCATTTGAATATTTGAATCTCTTTTCCCCTCAAGCACCAGAAGAAAACTTGGAAACAAATCTCCTGCATGTGCTGTTTCCTTCCTTTGGCTTTGCTCTTCTTACAATGAGGTCTACAAGGAAGTTATGTTACAGAGTGGCATTTCACATCTCAGCAGTATGACACACAAACCAGCAGCGATTCCCCTCCTGGCTCCTATGATGGATTGTCTATTTGCAAATAAACACCTGAAGCCAAATCCTTGTCCTGACATTGGCTTCATCCTACAACTGAGAAACTTCTTTCACATTTCAGGAAGAAGAAAAAACAACATACCCTCTCTGGGCTTCTGTTGTCAGTGCCAAGTAGAAAACATTCCTATTGAGTTCTGAAATGTAAGCTTTTCCAAGTGTTTACAGTTTCTTATTCTCAGTACTGCAGCCCAATATAACACAAGAGATAATAAGCCAGTCCTACATGACTCATTTCAGGGAAGACAACAAGCATGGACATCTGCATTCAACTCATGGAACTCACTGCCACAAAACAGCTACCATACTTGCTTTGATGGCTGGTTTTAAAAAGGATGAGATGACTTTGCGGAGAACTAATTGATTAAAAGCACTTTGTTACAGCTCTTGACTGAAATGCTGGACATATGTGTAAGCTGGCTACTAAAGGTGACAAAATATCCCCTATGCTGTTTCTTTTTATATAATTTGATTTTTGTTCATCATTTCAGTTGTCTGCTCTTCACAGTTGTTTTTTTATAGATTCAGATTTATTTTATTTATTTATTTATTTAATTTAATTTATATTCTGCCCTCCCCGCAAGCAGGCTCAGGGCAAGCAGGCTCACTATCAATACAATATAATACAATTCAGTTTAAAAGTTAAAACAACAATTTAAAACAGTATAGAATCATAAAATAACTGTGTAAAATAGATCAGATGTCAGTTAAGATGACAGATCAATTATGATACAACAGTGGGTACCCAGATGTCTATTTGGATCCAGGTCACTGATGGGAGACTAACCTGGGGAGGGGGGACATCCGCCACCTCAAGCTCTGTCTTGTAGGCTCTGTGGAACTGTAACAGATCCCACAGGGTTTTGATCTCATATGTGAACTCATTCCACCAGGTGGGGGCCAGGGCTGAAAAGGGTGGATGTCCCTGGGGCTGGGGACTACCAAAATATGTTGATTTGTGGACCTCAGTGCCCTATGGGGCTCACATGGGGAGAGGTGGTCCCGAAGGTATGCTCTATGATGTACGATTTGTATATGTAGTCGATAAAATATTTATACATACGTATTTCTACCTGACTGTTGCCCTGGCCATGCCTTTTCTGCATGTTCGATTTACTCCTGATTTTCTTTTTGTTCAAGGAAACAGCCAACTTGAAACAGGGATTTGAGAGTCTAAAGAGCAGCATGAGAAATTCTAGATCACCCTTACAGTTGCCATATGTAGGTTCCCCTTAGCTACCTTGGTGAATGGCTTCTGATAGCGCTATCACAGATGCCTTTGAGGGTTGTGCATTTTATGGGAAATTTCCCTCAGTAGGTGTAACCCTGTTTACTTTTAAACCTTTGAACCAACAAAATGTATTATGAGGAATGGGGGGAAGGTGAAAATCAAATTCTGAAAATATTTAAAACCCCAGGAAGTTTTGCTTGATCTCTGAACAATAACTTTCTGATCTCAGCTCTTACTAAAAGATGCTTTATGTTGTGCCATGGATTAACTGCCAGTTGCCAAGGAGGGATACAGACATTCTCTTTGCCTTTCTTGCTGTTTCCATCTAATTGAATCAGCAGAAAGGAGAACAGGCACCTATAGTCTCATTACAAGGTTTCCAAGTGTAAGTGACAATCCACGGGGACATTTACTGTCAGTTTATAACACTTGTCTCTTCAACAGGATCAGGTGGCAGGCTGACACTACACGCTCTTTCTTTCCCTTTTGCGGTGGATTTTTTTTCCATTTAGTCTCATCTGGACTAATATTACCCAAATCGACCTGCTGAGATTAAAAAAATACAATGCTCCCCCTCCCCTTTATATATACTTTCACAACACATAAAAAGCTGACGTGTTCTACATGGGTGGCCCAATGGACTCTGATTACAAGTCAAGGATAGCAAAATTGGTAATATATTTTTAAAAGCCATAAAAGGCTAAATTTCGGTGCACGTATGCTCTGACACACTTCAGTTGCAAGATGATTTGATTTAAAAAAACACTCTGGATTTTGGTCAACTCCTCTGCCTTCAGACCCATGACATGGACCCTACTTCAAAACTTCAGCCACAACTCCAGCACAAACAAGATAGGATAGACTTTAAGAACTGCCTGTTCATCCCTTAAAAGCAGACTCAGACTGGAAAAGCAGGTCAGGCAGAGGTCATTTCGGGGGGAACGCGGGGGAACGCAGTTCCCCCGGGTGAGGTATGGGAGGGCGGGGCACATGACGAAGCCCCGCCCCCTGCTTCCAGCCACCCCGCTTCCGGCCCTCATTCAGCCAGGAGGAGGCAGGAGAAGAGGGAGGGTAAGTTGCTTCCGCTCGGCCTCTCCCCACCCCTGCCCACCTGGGGCCAGGGAGGGCCTTTGTAGGGCTTCCTTGCACTCCCGCCGGCCTTGCAGGTCCACCACCGGGCCCCTCATCCAAGGCCGGCGGTGGCGGCCGGGACCGTTGGGGACCGTTGGGGGTGGGGTGTGTGGCCTTATGACACATTTCCGGTGATGTCAAGGGGTGTGGCATATGCTAATGAGTTATGCTAATGAGTTCCCCTAGCTCTTTTTCTACGAAATGACCCCTGAGGTCAGGAACATAATTCTGGAAGTGTGACTTCCTTTTATTCATTTTACCACTCCTCAGATTGGAGGAAGAGTTACTCCCAGTAGCAACCAAGAATGAATTCTAGTGGTTCTGAGCATGTGCAAAGTACTTTCCCCCTGCCTCAAAATAATCTTTTAAAAAATGGTTATCAGAAGTAGAGCTGCTAAATCAGATGGTATCTAGCACTGAATATCCATGGTTACAAATAATTGTACCATTTGATGATCAGGGATGGGGTGGACTTGGTTCCACATATTTATTCAGGGTTTGTTTTGTCTTGTTTTTTGTGTGTACATGTCTGTGTGTTTATTATCATCCTGAATATAGACAAAAATGCAACTTACTGTACATACATAATCTTTCCAACTTTACATATTATTCTGAAACGTCCATAAAAAAGGACATAGAGGCTTATAGATGCATGGGGTGGGAAAAGCTTATAGAGAGAACGTTTTCTCCCTCTCCCGTAATACTAGAAATTATGACACCCAATGAAGCTAATTAACATGTGAATTTCCCTGCCGGTGGACATTGAGACAGCCACTAGCGCAGATAGCTTTAAAAAGGTATTAGACAGATCAGTGGCTAAGCCTAGATGACTAAAGGGACCCTTCACGTCCCGAGGCAGTTAACTTTTGAATACCAGTGATAGGTGGCCACATCATGGGAAGTATTTGGCCTCTATGCCCTTGTCACAGGCAGGAACTAGGGAGGCTCTCCATAGGCTGCTGCAGGATTGCCAACCCCCTGGTTTGCCAGGGGTCCCCCATTTTTTGGGGGGGGTTCTACCCGCCGCCGGCCAGATGGCCAGCAGGGGAAGCCCCACCCCCAACACCCACAGCCACCCCTCCCTTTAAGTGTGTGGAATCCATGTTTCCTCCCAAGTCTGTGTTTCCTCTCAAGCCCAATCTCCTACTTGAGATCAGGCTCGCAGGGAAATGCCAGCTTTGTGCATTTAAAAGGGAAACGCAGCTGCTCTTAAAGGGGAAACTTGCGGGGTAGGGCGGGGTAGAAGTACCCAAAAATAAATAAATAAATAAAATTAAAGGGGAAACACTGGCTCCTTTAAGTGCAGGGAACTGCCATTTCTGGAGATCCAGCGCACAGGTGGGGGGGTGGCGGACGTCCCCAACGTGACGTCATCACGTCGGGGATGCCCCACCCCCTCCAGGAACGCCCCCAAAGTCCCCCACTGGGGGTGGAAGATGGACTTGGCAACCCTAGGCTGCGACCATTCTGGTATGGTTTCCTTGAGAGGGCCCAGAGCATCCACCTGACTCCCTTGCTTCACTTCTTTTCCAGCAGGTTTCACCTTCTGAGTGACCGAATGAAGCATGAGGACCCAGGCAGAGTAACAAATAACTTTATTAAAGATGTCTAATAACAACTGTAATTCAAGCAGTGTATAAGATACTGAGAACAGTAAAGGTAGGTGAACAAACAAAATAACACCCTATCTAGACTGTCCCTAGCCATCTCTTGGTGTTGGCTCCAAGCTGACTCACCCCTTCCTGGATGAGGGATCCCTCCATCTACAGCAGCCTCTCCTCAGTTCTGCTCCCTAAGAGTGAACCGCCTCCCTTTTGGGGCAAGGCTTTTTATTCCTTCTTCCCAGGTCCCACCCCCTTCGCCCCCGACTGGCCCTAGTTTCCCCTCCAAATTTCCTTTTACCAATCACAAGGCCCAGAGGGTGCCTGGGAAAATGTAGGCCTTGTTTGCTGGCCCTCCAGGGCAGCCGGTTGACCACTCTGTAAGGACCAAGCTACATGAGACCAGGGATGGCCTTACCCAATAGGCAACAGAAGCAGCTGCCCAGGGTTCTTTGCTGGTGAGGCCCCCAGTGCCCATGTCCCATCCCCCAAAGGAGGGGAGAAAGGAAGAAAAGCAGGTACCTTCCCATCTGGGTCTCAGTAGTTGGCTTCTGGCAGTTGGTTTCCCACCTAAGACAGTGTGAGGGTCACCCCTAGCTTGGACCCCAGCAGGGCTTGGAGCCAAGGGGCAGGAGATTGCCCACTGTCCAGACTTACATACTTGCCTGTTAGACATGGTTTACCAGCCTTTTCACTTTGTCCTCCTTTTGAGTCAGTGGGTGCTGCTCTAAATTATTTTGTACCAGATTGAACATCTGTCTTTGGATCAGTGTGTTTTATTTATCCACTTACATGTGTTCCACCAGGGAAGGCCTAGGTCTTGTGCTATGTTTTTTTTCTCATACATAAGAAGCGTCCTCTCAATACAATGCTGGTTTAGTGTGATATGTCACAAATTGTACCCAGACACTTGAACATGTGCAGAGGAACAGTAAGCCTCATTAACATATCACAAATCATTTTATAAGTTTTCCTCATCTTAGAGAGACATTGCCAGCTTGAATGAGGAGGGAGATATGCTGCTGTACAAGAGCCATAGGTGCATGGAACTGGTTACATGCTTCTATAAGAATGATCACAGCCTAATCTCTTTTTTTCTGGGGGTGGTACTGCTGTCATTGGCCCCACTCCGAATGACTAAACCCTCACACTCTTCCTTTCTCCCTTGATATGCATGCTGTCGCCACAGGCAGAACAAGTGCTTCTTCCCCCTCTTCCCTTTTGCCAGCTAATCGGAGGGCAGGCAGCAGTTATCATTACTGCCAGTGGGGGCTACTGCTCGTTCACCAGGCAGAGGACCAAGAGAAACCAGTGGTGACTAGGAATAGCAGCTGTCCCTGCTTGCCTGCCTTCTTGATCTGTCTCATGACCGCACTAAGGAGGGACAGCTTCTTGCCATGCCCCCTTCCCAAAACTGAAACTGACTATTTTCCTTGCCACCTCCCAGCTAAAGTAGCTTATTAAAATATTTATAGAAGTGGGTCCTAGCACAGCATAATACGGTAGAATATTGGATGAAGAGAACTGGGTTCAAATTGCCAGCTTGGCTGGGCTAGTCATGTTGTCTCATCTTAACATACCTCATGGGCTTGTCGTAAAGACAAAACGTGTATCCTCCCTATATTTCACAGATGTAAAGAAACTGAAGTAAATTGAGGATCACTTCACAAGCCCCATGATTGCACCTTGTGGAAAACCCTTCTCCTCCTCATTTATGGTGGCAGTGTTCATTTACTGTGCAATAACCTGTCCTCCACTGATTGAAAACCCAGTGAGGATGATGGTTGCTTTGGTGAAAGGGACGCTAGAAAGACACAACTGTTCTACAGCAATTCTAGCTGTACTTCAGGAGCTGCAGCTATGAAATGGCAGACTGTGCATTGCATGGGACCTTACTGTTCGTGTCCTAGCATATCCACTCAAGTGCACTAGAAGTTGGGAGCGGAAATCGGGGCTCGAAAGCGGGGGGAATTCCGCCCCCCGGGGGCATTTGACAGCCCTATCTAGAGAAGGGACTGAATCCTGAAGAATAACTTTAGCAACCATCACTAATATAATTTTAACAAGACATCCCTCAAATAAAAAATAGAAACAAAATAGATGCAGTGATAAGAACAAAAATAAAAATAGGGGCAGTCCCTAGTAAGTAAGGACAGCTGAAATACTCAAATTTGTTCAGAGATACATGGGATGAAATGCAAGTAATAATACTGAACATAACATAAGAACATAAGAGAAGCCAATGCTGGATCAGGCCAATGGCCCATCTAGTCCAACACTCTGTGTCACACAGTGGCCAGAAATACCAGGTGCCATCAGGAGGTCCAGCAGTGGGGTCAGGACACTAGAAGCCCTCCCACTGTTGCCCCCCCCAAGCACCAAGAATAAAGAGCATCACTTGCCCCAGACCGAGAGTTCCTATCTATACCTTGTGGCTAATAGCCACTGATGGACCTCTGCTCCATATGTTTATCCAATTTCCTCTTGAAGCTGTCCATGCTTGTAGCCGCCACCACCTCCTGTGGTAGTGAATTCCATGTGTTAATCACTTTTTGGGTGAAGAAGTACTTCCTTTTATCTGTTCTAACCTGACCGCTCAGCAATTTCATGGAGTGAAATTTCTCCAGAATATATTTTTCATACTGTGTGTGTATGTATGTATGTATATTCATATCCTTGGTGTTGTCTCTTTCTGCCCAGAGGCAATCTGTGCATGCTACTAACTGCAAACCTCATCAAGATATCCTTGTAAGTCAATCTTGATCTGAAATGTTTACAGCAACAACTTTCCCTCCCACCAGATTTTTCAGCATCTTTGTAAAGTGAATCTGGCCAAACTGGCACTTTTTCAGGACATCAAGTGAGGATCTTTTAGCCAGCCAACAAAAGGGATATCTCACTGACCAATTCAGGCTACCGCCCTGTGGGGAAGTCACAATGCTTAAGTATATTTCATGTAGAGAAGGCAGCTTTCTTTCCTTTCAAAGCAATGCACTTTAATTAATGGAAATATTTGCGGGTTCAAGGAGGGTATAGGGAGAGGTGCAGGAAGGAGTAAACACACACTAACCATTATGGAGAAGCATGGTCACAGCTTATTTATTACTACAGAGAAGCAGTGGCACAGTATAGGGATGGGTTCTAGTACCAGGCAACCTACCTGCTGCCCAATGAACCCCTTCCTGCTTGCTGAGGGATTGACCTTGGAGTGGCAGGATAGCAACACATATGCAGGCACAGGCCTCTGTGTGGCCCCCTGCCACCTGGGGTAGAAGCAGGGCCGGCCCCAGCATATTTTGCACCCTAGGCAAGGATCCCTTCTGGCGCCCCCCCCGGTGTGCCAGCAGGGGCGCTTTTGGCGGGGGGTGGGTGCAGTTTGGTGCCCCTAAGGGCCGGGGCGCTCTAGGCGAATGCCTAGTTTGCCTAGTGAGCGAGTCGGCCCTGGGTAGAAGCCAGCCAGCAGCTCCCACCTGGGCCTGTGGCTGACTGGCTCCACACTCCAAAATGTGGGTGGCATGCACACAGGCACAGTCTCCCTCCCAATGGACTTGTCCCAATGCCCAATGCCCAAACCACCCAGCTGTTACAGTACAGATGAGAGTAAGGGACCTTATACAATATCCAGCACAAAATACAAGGGAGAGAAGGCAGGCAAGCCACCACCAAAGACAAATGCAGGGATGCCTAAAGAAGCACCCCATGGCCTCCCACCCTGCCCCCGCACTGCATCTCATGGCCTGACTTGGAGAGCTGCCACTGCCCCAGCCTATACCTCGCCCTGCTGCATAGCACACCCGGCCATGGCCACCTCCCTCCTGCCTCCTCCGCCTCCTGTCCTGCAAACTATGGCGGAGGTTAGTCTCAGCTGTGCTTACCTTCGTCACAAGTTCACAACCATAAAAATTATAACAATTCATGCACTTTTTGGTCAGATATTTATCTGTTCAGATATGTATTCCAATGTTCAGTGAATATTTCATTATTTCATTTCTTTTGATATTTGCTTATATTTCTGTTCATTGTTTGTTCTCCAGTATTTACTGGATAACACATTCAGAAGTGCATATCATCTCTAGTGAACCATATGCTGACACTCAGTTCTCCCAGTTATTAAGGTACACGAGATGTATGTGTGTGCATGTATGCATAGACTGTCTTATCTCTTGGGATAGGTAAAGTGTGAATATGTCACACTACATATATTGGCACTGATATGAAGTAAGAAGAAGAGTTGTTATTTTTATATGGATTACAATTGTCTCCCCTTCCTCTCCCCCCATCAGGCACCTTGTGAGGTAGGTGGGGCTGAGAGAGTTCTGAGAGAGCTGTGACTGGCCCAAGGTCACCCAGCAGGCTTCTTGTGGAAAACTGAGGAATCAATTTGGTCCTCCAGATTGGAGTGTGCTGCTCTTAACCACTGCACCATGCTGGCTGGAAAATACAGTGCAGCACAGGAAAGGCTGGGTTCCTTTAATCTGGACAGAGATTAAGGGAAGAAAATTTCTCTCGATATAGTTTCCTGTGCAGGGGAAAGAAAAAACTGCAATTCCTGGAATCCTTTCCTTTATACATTTATTATGTTGGGTTGCTTTAGTTTGAGATTATTTTTGGAGGGATATCAATTTTCCATGGTTAAAAAAGGCCATGGGTATTTATGGTGACTGTGATTCAACAGACTGAATAAAGCGGTTATCTGGGTATGCACTTTAATTCTGGTTGGTTCTGCTTCTGATTAGTTCCAACTTACCTTTGAAGCAGATCACATTGCAAACGTTTTTACAATTCTGAGATTGGAGAGTGAGTCTCATTTCCTCTCTCTTTTTAAAATCACTTCCTCTGTACCATGACTCTTCTCAGAGAAGTCCTGTTAATGCTATGAATGCTGATCAGAAAATGCCTAATGTCTTATTGCCAAAAAAGCCTGTACTTAGCAAGACTATTTATACAAAAACCTGTACTTTCTTCCATTAGTAAAAGAAGCCACAGATCATGCTTGTAAAACTTTCTCTTCCAAACAGAAATGAAGGACTTCATATCACCCAACCAATGTAGAAGGGTTATTAATTCACATGAGAAGATATATGTTAGTTTGTTATGTTTGTATTTCCTTGCAGTGGTCCCTGTACATTCAGAGAAATGGTATTTTCCCATCTTTGTGTTGTGTCTTTGAAGCACATGCCATCTGTCTGGCTTCTTACCTGCCAACAACATGACGACATCCTTGCCTCTGTGCCAACTCAAATAATATCCTCCACATAAGTCAATTTACCTCTCTCTGATCTCAAGCAAATCCTAAACTCTGTAGATGGTTTGGATCTTCTCAAGGTTGTGGGGGGGTAGTTGTTCTTAGGATAAAGATATTTAAAATGTTTAATAACTGTTCATTTTCAAAAATGGATGGCCTGCCATTTTAGATTTATGAAGTGGTTGCATGCACTCCATAAGAAGTCATTTACAAGTTGAAAATGATGGCTTGCAGTCATTGTATATAACAGTATAAGTGCTGAGTTTCCCCTAAACTGAGCTATGTGCACTGGGTGTACTGATTTCCGGCCCCCAGTACACAGATTATCTGCTCAGTGTGAGTCTTAAAGTGCACCTGGCTGCCAGTTAGTGGGGAGGATGGAGGTCGGGGAGGGGAGCAGGGAGAGAATGGAAGTTGGGAGAGGTTGGGAAGGGGAGCAGGGTGAGAAGGGAGGTTGGGGGAGGGGAGCCTTGGGCCAGCAATGTGGCCCTGTGCTCTTCCATGATCTCCTGTCACCAGGGTCATCAGCTTGCTTATGAGGATGGAGTGTATGGTGGTGAGAGACCTCCCTGTCACACTCAGATCCTGGGGTTTAAACTGCTGGGGAGAAGAAGCCTCCAAGCTGGGCCTGCGTGTGAGGGGGAGAGACTCCCCCCCAGATGTTGGGACCAGCTCCTCCTGCCTGGCCCTCCCTCCTTCCCTTCCTCCCTTCCTCCCTCTCTCCCCATCTATTTGCTTTCTTTCCTCCTCTCCTCTTCTTTCTTTCTTTCTTTCTTTCTTTCTTTCTTTCTTTCTTTCTTTCTTTCTTTCTTTCTTTCTTTCTTTCTTTCTTTCTTTCCTTCTTTCCTTCTTTCCTTCTTTCCTTCTTTCCTTCTTTCCTTCTTTCTTTCTAATGTAGGCTTGCTCACAACTTTAATCCTAGTAGATCTTTTAGCTCATGAAACTCCACAGTTTTCAGGGAACATATGTGGGAAATGTCACTATACCTATGCACCCCAAGATTTCTCACTTGGTGTAGATAAGTCAATTTTTTTTGTTCATTCATCAGAATGAGGCTAAAGGCCAACTTTTCTGGTGAATTACATTAATGCTGTGATAAGTTACTACTTAATAAATGGTCATCTTGCTTGTAATCACCCAAGTATTTTTGGGGAAAAGATAACTGAATCAGTTTGTATAAGTGCACTATTTGCTTTGAAGCCAAATCTTTGGTATTCATAAAGCCAATTAGTGTTACAGATAAAGAGGTTTCATTTTATATATAAAAGCCACTCAATACCTCCTTTCCTTTTTTAAAAAAAAATGCCCGTGGTAATTTACAGAACAGTCCTAAGCAAAGTTACACCCTTCTAAGCCTATTGAATTGCACCATTAGTCAGGGATGGGGCTGAATCTGTACTGAACCTTCTTTGATTTTTGGACTGAAATTAACTATCGGGAAAGGAGAAGCAATTGTTTGGAAAAGACATTCCAATTGTGGAACTATTATTATTTCCTATATCTGGCACTTCAGCATAGTTTCCACCCTGCTTAGGGCTTAGTTCTCTTTCCTAAATCACATATAACTGATGCCAGTGAACCTGATGATGTTGCAACTAGGGATGAGCATAAATTGGCTCATGAACCAAAATTCATTATGAACCAGGCCCAGTTCATGGTTCATGAGCCTTGGTTCATGCGATTGTGTCTCCCTCAAACCAGCCATGAACCACACCATTTTTACAGAGGTTCATGAGGTTCGTGAAGCCGGTTCATGTGCCAGCTGAAGCAATTGTCAAGACAAGGGGGGTGGACTTCTGCAGCCCTTCAGGAGCCCTGGAAACACCAATAGTGGCCCTCCAAAGCTTGATAGGCAGCTCTGGCTGCCAACAAGAGAGCTCCCATTCTGCTCTATGGGAGCAGAATGGATATATACTCCCGGCTCACACTCAGCTGCTTTCACTTTGCAGCAGGCAGTTAGGCAGAGAGGGAGTAGTTAACTGTTAGAGATTTGCAGTTTGTGGTTCATGAAATCCCACAAACCATGAACCTCCACAAGCCTCCATTTTCCTGGTTCATGCCCATCCCTAGTTAGAATGCTATATAGCCAGAGACGCAAATGCTGGCATCACTACAAGAAAGTCTGTGCAAAGTTCTGAATTAGTCTGAGGGTGAACCTAGCCAGTAGTGAATATTATGGCTTCATGATATGATGTAACCAATCAGATTTGACAATTTGGTGCTTACCTTGAAAGCCCTTAATGGTCAGGGACCTATGTATCTTTGGGACTGCCTCTCCCAATATGTCCCCTGAAGGGCAATGAGATCAGCAGATAAGATTCCCAGCCCCAAAGATATCTTGCTGGCCTCGACCAGGGCCAGGGCTTTCTCAGCCTTGGCCCCAGTCTGGTGGAACTCTCTGCCAAATGACATCCGTGCCCTGCCTGATCTATTAAAGTTCCGCAGGACATGCAAGGCAGATGTTTCACTAGGCCTTTGGTTGAGGCCAGTGACGGTTCCCTTACATCTGCCCAGCACCCTCCCCTCCCCCCCAATGAAAATCTGAATGCTAGATGTGCCATCTTGTTTAAAGTGTTTAAATATTTATGCTGAATATTTTAATATTGAATTTTGTAGTTTTAACTGGTTTTAAAATTGTATTGGATTTTATGTTGTTGTAAACCGCCCTGAACCCTGTGTAATCAGGGAAGGGCGGTTAAGAAATTGAAATAAATAAATAAATAAAATAAACAAATTACTGATATCATTAAAGCCAAAACTGATGTAGAAGGTGAAGTCTTTTGAAGTAGATACCCCCCCCAACAGCAACAACAACAACACACATTAAAGGAGGGGCATTTTGATGCTGCCAACATATTGATGGTAAAAAATGTGCTTTCACTGAGTCTTAGGTGAAGTAAATTTGCTGTTGATAAAATAATTTAAAGGA
Source organism: Gekko japonicus (assembly GCF_001447785.1). Lineage (NCBI taxonomy): Eukaryota > Metazoa > Chordata > Lepidosauria > Squamata > Gekkonidae > Gekko > Gekko japonicus. The sequence continues at coordinate 55,923 of NW_015168106.1, forward strand.
ATCTTCAGAGAACAGAAACTCTCATTTGAAAGCAGAACCATACCAGTCCTGGAGCAATATATTTACACATGGCTAACTACAGGGACTATCCACCTAGCATAAAACAATAAATTGGACAAGAGATGTAATCAGCAACACTTTATGGGAGCTTCAGTGTAACTAACTGCACTCTGAAATGACTTTCTTCCTAATGTCCTTCAGGGGAGGCCTGAATGGATTATCTCACATAATTAAAACCATACACTGAGTCTGTCTTGCACATGTTCACTCCATTTGGTCTTAGGGTTTTACCCCTTTATGATTCCTCCACTGTGGCAAATAGAAGTTTAGAAGGAAAGGTTTAAGAGGAAAATAAGGGCTAGGTAAAAACAGTGAATTCCCTCCACCAGCACTGAAGTTGAGATCCATTTTGCCACCTCCCATTCTGCAGATAACATGAATTTAAAGAGACTGCAGATCCAACCATAGTGCTTCAATGCCTTAGAACATAAGAACATAAGAACATAAGAGACGCCAATGTTGGATCAGGCCAAAGGCCCATCCAGTCCAACACTCTGTGTCACACAGTGGCCAGAAATACCAGTGCCATCAGGAGGTCCAGCAGTGGGGCCAGGACATTAGAACCCCTCCCACTGTTGACCCCCCCCAAGCACCAAGAAGACAGAGCATCACTTGCCCCAGAGCCCCTAGCTATACCTTGTGGCTAATAGCCACTGATGGACCTCTGCTCCATATGCTTATCTAATTCCCTTTTGAAGCCGTCCATGCTTGTAGCCCCCACCACTTCCTGTGGCAGTGAATTCCATGTGTTAATCACTCTTTGGGTGAAGAAATACTTCCTTTTATCCGTTCTAACCCGACCGCTCTGCAGTTTCATGGAGTGCCCACGAGTTCTTGTATTGTGAGAAAGGGAGAAAAGTACCTCTTTCTCTACCTGCTCTTTCCCATGCATAATCTTATAAACCTCGATCATGTCACCCCTCAGTCGTCTTTTCTCCAAGCTAAAGAGCCCTAAGCGCTTTAACCTTTCCTCATAGGGAAAGTGTTCCAACCCTTTTATCATTCGAGTTGCCCTTTTCTGCACTTTTTCCAAAGCTATAATATCCTTTTTAAGGTGTGGTGCCCAGAACTGCACACAGTATTCCAAATGAGGTCTCACCATTGATTTATATAGGGGCATTATTATCCCTAAGTGCATTATCCCTAAGGCCTTGTCCCTAAGTGCATTATCCTGCTCTTTCTGCATTGTTTTCTTCTTCTGTAATACCATTTTCTGAATTGTTTGACACATCATGTTTAATTTTTATTTTTTTTTTGTATTGAACAAGCAAAGAGGCTGGTGTTTCTCAGCCTCCCATCCCATAATGTTTTCATTAGATTCTTATCTCACTGTACTTTTGTGGCATTCAGGAAAGAAAGCATCAGTGGTTCTTTCCTGTTCACACAATCTTGAGATAGGTGAGACTCCGTGATTTCCCCCCCTGTCACAGAGAACTTCTTTCCAGCTGTTCTTTGAGTTACTTGAAGGGGTTAAAAATGTTTGTTTGTTGTTAATCCTAATTAAAGGAGGATCACCCTGATGAAAAAAATACCCTCTGCATTTTAAAGAAATCTTTTAAAAATTCACTATATTGTCTGCCAAAAGCAAAATTTTAAGTGTTGGCTTTGAGCAAGGCACTGTTGTTATGTAGATATTTTAATGGCCATTTGTCAGTGGCAATCCCATTGCTCTGTCCAAAGAATTCGTTATGGAAGAATGAGAGCACATCAATTGCTTTTGGTTTTAGGGAAGTTTCGGCACCCACCAGTTTGGTCTGTTCTCCAGTTGGGAAATGGGAGCCAGTTTTTCATCAGTCAGCTCAGCTGTTCAGAAACATTTTAAGCCTAGGCATGGGAAGCTCATTGCAAGTAGATAAATAGGTACCACTTCGGTGGGAAGGTAACAGTGTTCCGTGCGCCTTGGTGTTTAGTCATGCCGGCCACATGACCACGGAAACGTCTTCGGACAGCGCTGGCTCTTCGGCTTTGAAACGGAGATGAGCACCGCAACCCTAGAGTCAGATTGGACTGGCTTTCGAGCAAGGGAACCTTTACCTTTACCTTTATGGGAAGCTCTGACAGCACCTCGAGCAGTTCCTCTGAAGAATCGATTGACTTTGAAGCAGAATTAGGAGAAGCTGCTCCTAGACCTCTAAAAGACAAATTAGACATTGATAAAAAGAAGCTTAGAGGAAAGAAAGCTGCAAAGTAGTCTAACCCTGAAAGTCTGATTTTTTTGTATAATTAATAACTTAATACTAAGATATATAGCTAAATATTATTGTGATTGTTTGTTTTACTTACGTATAGCTAGCACTCATCTTTTACTGTTTAGATAATAGGGAAACATCAATAATTTAAAGTATAACGTAACAATTATCCTTGCTACTCTAGATTTTAGGTTGTATCCCTTTCCCTTTCTGTTGTAGGTTGTAGTGTAAAATGCAATAAAAAATTATTTAGAAACAGAAAAAGAGGAAAAAAAGAAACATTTTAAGCTTGTTTGTTAGTTTACTTTTGAAGTGTTCAAACTGTATTGTTAACAGTGTTCTGTCCCAATGGGAAATCCCACTTTCCCCCTCCCTCATAGACCTGTTTTCATTGTATACTGCTTGGTAGCCACTTGTATAAATGAACAGTGAGCAAATCAATCAGCCAGCAATGATAAAGAAACAGGTTTTAAAGTCTTACTATTTGGTGTTTGTTGAAGTCTGTGTTATTGACATTATTTTGCACAGGCACATTCCCCCCCCCACCCCACCGCCTTAAGGGAGACATTGCTTCCCTTCACATAATCTGTCTCCCTGATCTGAGAACCCATGATCCTGGGGAGAATCATTTCACCTACTATGCCAATGCAAGAGCCCTCAAAAGACAAGGGGAAAAAACTCTACCACCACAGCTATTGAAAGCGGAAAAATTGTTTGACATCCTTTCAAGGCAGACAGCGGATAAGTGAACAGCTTCAAAGTTCAGCTCATGGACTGAGGCTGTCGAACATTTTTGTGCACCTAGTGAACATATTTGCTGTGAAGTCTGTGACATCTCTCTTCATTCTTTTAGCATTAGCAAGAACTGAATAATAATGGGCTTATCTATTTCTTGGGTTTATATGCTGTCAAATCTCTCACTTGCATCACTACTATTGCTTTGAGTTTACCATGGATAAGATAAACACAGTTTTTTGGTTGATAAAACAAAATGGATGTAAATCAACATTCCTCTGTTATGCTACTATTATTCATCACAAAGTGGGATGCTGTTGACCTTGTAGGAGTGTGGTGTGGTGGGGGATTTGCTGGCAGATGAAAGGCTCTTAAAATTAAACACACAACCAGAGGGATACTCAGGATTAAGAGGAAATGTCCTTTCCCCCTCATTTGCTGTAAGGAGGAATAAGTATGCCCCTTCTGTCATGTCAAAGATTTGATGAGTGCTCCCCCCCTCCACCGGAAGTCCCACCTCCCTGAGGGCCCTGCTCGAAGGGGAGGGCAAGAGTGCAGCAGCTGGCAGCCCCAGAGAAGCATGGCGACCACATGTCGGCTCTCCCCGAAGGGTGTAGTGCCCAGCCGTGGGTTGGGGGCTGGGAAAATGGAGTCCCTGGGTGTTTTGAATCTTTTTTGGTTCAAAGGGGGCTTTTGTGATTGTGTTTGTGACAGGGGAATGCTTTGAACCTGTGGGCTTTTTGCTGTGAATGTATGAAAACTGTACAATGCTTGTGCTAACGTTGGTTAGTGCAGACTGTCCCTCCGGGACATGACAGAAGGGCATACTTATTCCTCCTGCTGTATTTACAGACCTTTTCAGCAAAAGTGCTTACTTGGGAAGAACTTTGAATGGGGCTCCACACTTGCAAAAAATCAACACTGGACAGAATCAGCATATATGCAGGGAACTATGATTCTCATTAGGCTGTGCAAAACACACATGCATGAACTAACACTGATTACATGGATTTAGTGGAACAGAAAATGGTAATTTAATGAAAAATGGTTCATGGTGATCAGAACATAAGTGGGTATTAGGGAGGGGCTTTGGCTCAGAGGAAGATCCTCTGGTCCCAGGCTCAATCCCAAGCATCTCCAGTTAAAAGGACCAGGTAATCGCAGACTAAAAATCGCAGACTAAGCATCTTAGGTTTGTTTGTTTTTTTGATGTTGAGCTTCAAGCCCAGTTTTGCGCTCTCCTCTTTTACTCTGAGCAGGAGTAAAAGAGGAGAGCGCAAAACTGGGCTTGAAGCTCAACATCAAAAAAACAAACAAACCTAAGATGCTTAGTCTGCGATTTTTAGTCTGCGATTACCTGGTCCTTTTAACTGGAGATGCTTGGGATTGAGCCTGGGACCAGAGGATCTTCCTCTGAGCCAAAGCCCCTCCCTAATACCCACTTATGTTCTGATCACCATGAACCATTTTTCATTAAATTACCATTTTCTGTTCCACTAAATCCATGTAATCAGTGTTAGTTCATGCATGTGTGTTTTGCACAGCCTAATGAGAATCATAGTTCCCTGCATATATGCTGATTCTGTCCAGTGTTGATTTTTTGCAAGTGTGGAGCCCCATTCAAAGTTCTTCCCAAGTAAGCACTTTTGCTGAAAAGGTCTGTAAATACAGCAGGAGGAATAAGTATGCCCTTCTGTCATGTCCCGGAGGGACAGTCTGCACTAACCAACGTTAGCACAAGCATTGTACAGTTTTCATACATTCACAGCAAAAAGCCCACAGGTTCAAAGCATTCCCCTGCAGATGTGAAAGACCCTGAAGAAGTGCTGCCAGTCTGAGTAGACAATACTGACCTTGAATTGCTATATAGTCCTCTCAAAACATCTTTTCCCAGAAGAGTACCGTCAGCACAACAATCTTCCTGAGCTTCCCTTGAACCGACCATGTCCAATTGTTTCCTTCCATTTATTCTTTGATAGAACATCCCTGATCTCATACATTGAGATGTATGCTAATTCTGGTGTGAATTTCTTTATCATTTATTTCAAAAGAAACTCAGCTTTATTGTATCAATAAAGCTTTTCAGTGCTTATTGCTAATGGATTCCCCCCCTGAAATGCAAAATATTCACACTAGTTTTTTTCTTTAAAAAGAAAAGCTAATAATTGAATGAAAAACCATCTAATAGCAGGTTCTTCTTAACTACTGTCAGTAGGCTCTGCCTTTGCAATCCATTCATCCAACAATCTATGCATTCAGCCTAAGAGCCAGAATCAAGTTGAAAACCTGTCCATTTATTTAAATATCCCCCCCCAAAAAAACACACACCTGAGACTTAAAGTGAGTAGGGACGATTAGTAGCTTTCAGAATCTCTTTCTGCATCTCACTCCTCCTGAAATCCATTTCACCTAAGGGAAATTCCAAATATGGAGCATGTTGGAGCATTTCCATTCCCATTCATTAGCACCCCCTCCCACACATTAGAGATTCTATAAACCCTGCAAAAATGATGCAAAAAAAGGAACCTGGGATCATACAAATGATTGCATTGAGATCAGGGATTCTGAGGTTTAATGCAAATACGATCACTAGTCAGACTTACTGTGACTGAACTCCTTCCTTACAAAGGAGCTGAACTCCTTTACTAGATCACCTCAATATCATTATTCGATGTCTGGCCTAGACATTGTACCAAACAGCTTTACACTGAGCACAGTAGGTGTTTTTGTAGCAGGTCCGTGGCTTGGTCATGCATGGCTAGATTAGTCTGGTTTCATTTACTTCTGTTTCACAGCTTGCACCTGTTTTGTTGTCAATGTGAACACCAAGTACCAGGTGCACTACATTGCAACAAACCCCAAGATGCATTGTTTTTATTAGTTTTAAAGATATTTGAACGGGGAGGGAATAACCTATAACTGTCATGAGGGTGTAGATAAGAATATACAGATTGCAAATTGATCTGGGTCTAGACAACTCAGCAGCCATTAACACACTGTGAGTTACTATATTATAATAAGGCACCCTAAGAGTCACCAAAGGAAGATGTTTAAATACAAAATTATTCCCCCCCCCTTCTAACCATGTGCCATTTAAGTTGGAGTTGGCAGTGGTGCCAGACAAAATGGGGAGGGGGGAAGTGGTTGCTGAGAGAAAGCAGCATGCAATCACATGTGCACACTTGTCTTTTCTCTCTTATTGAACATATTTTGGATTCAGTCAAACAGTCTGTCAGATATTCAGATCTTATGAACAACAACAGTAAGGCAGGTGTGAGCTGACACAGTGGGTAACTGAGGGTTCCTGGTCAAGACCATTGTGAGTGATGCTTTATTGATACACACATGTATTCCTATAAATTGGTAGAACAACCTACAAAAAGATACAGCTGACTATAAAATCAAATTAAAAATGTCCTCATGAACAATTCTGTTTCACATCGTTTATGGAATGACAGAAGTGTGGGCGACTTCATGACCACTTCAGGCTAGGGTTGCCAGGTCTTTCTTCTTTGC
>NW_015168106.1:62445-106138 GCF_001447785.1 Gekko japonicus
CATTCCTGGAGGGGGCGGGGATGTCCCCAATGTCCTGACATCACACAGAAGTGATGTCATCACATTGGGAACCGGTGCCCTGCATGCCTGAACTCCAAGCAGTGAATTTGCCGCTGGAATTCAGCCCCCCCCCCATGCTTCTTGCAAGCAGCATTTAAAGGGACCCTTTAAATGCTGTTTGCAAGAAGCGAATTTGCCACTTGGAATTCAGGCCTGCAGCTGGTGGCCGCCCCTCTCCCTCTCTCCTGCAAGACTTAAAAGGCTCTCTAGCTGATTGGCGGTCTATGTGCTGGAGGGCCTTTAACTCTCACAGGAGAGGAGGGAGAAGGGTCGCCTCCAGTGGTTGCTCTTGGGGGTGGGGCTTCCCAGCTGATCGGCAGTGGGCAGGAGCCCATGAAATCAGGGGATGCCCCGCTCCCACCTGGGGACTAGTATCTCTAATTCAGGCAGGGCATTCCAGAAACCAGGGCCACATTAGAGTGCACATGTACAAACAGTTGTCAGTCTTGCTCATTGGTACCTGCCAAAGGCCTGCTCAGATGAGCAAAGCTGTCATGGTGGAGAATAGGTGGACTCCAGGAATACCAGGTCTTCCCTGGCCATTTGCAGGGAATTGGGGGGTGGGGGCTGCCAGATCCAGTATGGGAAACTCCTGGAGATTTGGGTTTTGGAGCGTGGGGAGGACTGGGACCTCAGCGAGGTACAATATCATGGAAAGTCCACACTCCAAAGCATCCATTTTTCTCTAGGGGAACTGATCTCTGTAGTCTGGAGAAAAGCTGTAATTCCAGGGGATCCCAGGTATCACATGAAGGCTGGCATCTCTAGCAGACTCTGAAATGAGGCCTCTCTCAAAGGCTCAGTACAAAAGTCTTATTTGTGTTTGCTTTATTTCTACCATCAGCAATTATATTTTAAACATTATCTTAATAAAAGTCAATCTGTCATTAAGGGCTGTATTGGAGGAACAGTGTGTGGGTTTTATATCCATCTTCAGAAGCTCCAAGACTCAGCAAATAACTCAGAAAAAGTTGTTGCACCCAGCCAATGGAATTTGTCTTCTGGTTAAGACACTGAACTGCAGGCTGTGGAAGGTCGGTAGTTCAGCAGTTTGAGACCCGAGTGTGCCACATGATGGCGTGAGCACCTGTCTCTAGTTCCAGCTCCTGCCAACCTAGCAGTTTGAAAGCAAGAAATTGCAAGTAGATAAATAGGTACCACTTCAGTGGGAAGGTAACAGCATTCCGTGCACCTTGGTGTTTAGTCATGCCGGCCACATGACCACGGAAATGTCTTCAGACAGCGCTGGATTCTGCTTTGAAGCAGAGATGAGCACTGCAACCCTAGAGTTGGATTTGACTGGCTTTCGAGCAAGGGAACCTTTACCTTTACTATAGTCATTGGCTGTCAGTTGGTATTGGATTTTAACTACTGTAACTAAGTTTATTTATTTGTGGATTGAATCTGTAACTCAGAATTCAAAGCTTCACTCTTTTGAAAGTGAGGTACCTCCTTTATCCTGAAATCCAGGTAAAACCACGTCAACATATTGTTGCCTTTCCATTATTCAAAATTTTAACGAAAAAAAATGTGCCAAATTCAGACACATTTTGGACTGCCTTGGCACAGGACTTTAATTATTTTTCACCACAAATAACAAATATATTCATAGCCTATCAGTGATCTTTTTGTACCTGTCTTACGATAGGTTGAGTCCAAACAATGGCAATGAATTCAAAGGTAGCCCTTCTGTTCAGGGAACATCACTTCTGTGAGTGGGAAGGCTACTTTTTGGATCCAACCCAATGTTTCAAGTTGCACATTTTTAAAAACAACAACAACCAGTTTTCACATCAAGCAGAGATCCTCTCCAAATGCAAAATTAATATATTCATTGCAATGCTCACAGCCCTAGCCACAGCCCATCCGCAGTGTTTACTAAGTAAATGTTGGTCACGGGAAGAGAGATGTGGAAAGCTTCAGTCTTTCATTCATGGAAATGCATCTCAGAGAACAAACATCCACTGGCACAGTTAAAAGCCTATAAGGCAAAGAAGAAAAGAAGCTTTCTAAGCAAATGCCAAATAAAATCAAAAGGTTCCAAACGAAGCCTTTGACTGTGGCAAAACTGCTCAATCTAGGATTTCAAAGGATGATCAAGACTATTTGCAATTACTCCTGACTTGCACTTGCATAATCCCAGAATGAAGAGGGAAAGGGGACATTTTCTCCCCCTGCTGCATTCCTTCTTTTGAAAGGACGGAGAATGAAAGAAACAGATTTCAATTGCCAGCATTCCAGCCCGGGAAACTTCCCCATAAAATCATGAATGGATCTGCAGAGGGAAGCTTGTTCATGGAGGCAATAAGAAAGGGAGCTGAACGTAGAGATAATTCCAAATTCCCTATCCCCACGGTTTCCGTCAGAAAATGGCTGTTTTCATTTTAATTCTCCCTTGAGTGAATCTATTGCATATTTACCCTGCCCTTCCTCCAAGAAGTTGTGGAACACATGAACAGGGGTGCCAACTCATGGTTGGAAAATTCCTGGAGATTTAGGGGGTGGAGCCTGGGAAGAGCTAGGTTTTGGGAGAGGAGGGACCTCCATTGGGTAGAATGCCATTGGCAAGGCAGAAATTTTCTCCAGGAGAACCAAGTTTTGTTGTCTGGAGATCAATTGGAATATTAGGAGATCTCCATGCCCCACCTGGAGGCTGGCAAAGTCACATATCTGCCTTATATTGAATCAGATCATTGGTCCATCAGGTTCAGTATTGTCTACTCAGATTGGCAGAGGCTCTCCAAGGTCTCAGGTGGAGGTCTTTCAAATCACCTACTACCTGATCCTTTTAACTGGAGATACCAGAGATTGAACCTGGGACTTTCTGCATTATATGCCAGTGCTCTGCCACTGAGCCATGGTCACTCAGACTTCCTTGCCCACTCGTCAGGATTCCCCTAAAGATGACCACTTGTAAAGGTCTGGCGCTAGATCTTGCACACAAGGGTTGTAGCCTTATGAACCAGTTGAGCCAGCAAAGTGCCCTTCCTTGCCCTCAACTTAAATAGACTGAGGAAAAGTAGCTCCAGCAGTACTGAAGACAGCTTCTGGAACTCTCCTGGTGAAGTCTTAATTGGGCCAAAATCCTGCAGAGAACTAAGCCTAGTCTAGTTCCACAGCTGGCAAATGAGCTGCTAACCTGGTACTGCATCTCCCCTTAGCTAACTCAGTATTGGCCTGCAGCCTCTGTTGCTCCTGCCGGTGGAGGTGGGTCCTGGTGGACACGTGGTCTGGGTCCTGAGCTGGTGCTTAGTAGGCCCAGAATCTGCAGGGAGAGATGGGAATTTGGGTGGTGTAGCCTCAGCTGCAGGTTCCTTGGGGGCAGCCTCTGGAACAGATGGGTCAGAGTCTTCTACCAGCTCTGAGTTCCCTGTTCTTTACCAGGCCATGTTTTTGACTCCCTGGGCTCCTTCTCTGAGGTTTCTGAGTCAGTTTCCAGAGCCCTCTCAGTGGGGATTATGACAGAAATTCAGGTTGATAAAGGTGGTTCTCCCTTCCTACACCACAACAATCCTATGAAGTAGATTAGATTCAGGAAAAGTGGCCCTCGCTCAGTGAGTTCCACATCAGAGCGGCAATTTGAACCTGTGCCTCCCTAGTCCTAGTCTCGATTCTTAGTTTTTCTCACTAGTTTTTGTTTCCTTGCCCTTAATTTTTGCCATGAAGTGTGCACATTTTCTGGTGTTATTTGTGCATCAGTAAATTAGCACTTGACATAAAAATATGGCATACATTGTGCAGAAGAACCATATAACATGTATACAACAAAAGTGAATCCACAAAAATAGGAACAAAAAGCAGAGTCACCCTCCCCCCCCTCCCACCACCAAAATGATATAGAGATATAAAAAAGGAACAGAATGGGGTACATTTCTCATTCCAAGCTGAAACAGGAGCCCTTCAGCTTTTCATAGATGAAATGAGGAATCCCTTGCATTCTCATAATAACCCTGTTCCCACTCCATGGAGCACTGCTTGAGCTTTACTCCCCATGCCCCATGCCCCATTGCACGCTGCAGAAGGTGTTTCCTCACTTTTTGTACAGTGTCTTTAATGACACTGAAATGAATCAGGTCAAACTTATTACAGAACAGCCATACTACAAACATCCTTCAGTTCATCCTGTCAAGTTTCAGCATCCCTACCAATCATGACACATCCTGCCTTCCACACTGTACCATTCATTTTTCAGCTGGAGCATGGCTGGCCCCACTGAACAGGCAGATGAAGTGGACAGTGATAGATTTCCTGTATCAAAATGCACTCGGGAAAGCCAGTGTGGTGTCGTGGTTATGAGAGGCAAACCTGAATCTGGAGAACTGGGTCTGATTCTTCATTCCTTCACATGAAGCTTACTGGGTGGCCTTGGGCCAGTCACAGTTCTCTCAGAACTCTCTCAGCCCCACCTACCTCACAGGGTTCCTGTTGTGGGGAGATGAAGGGAAGGTGATTATAAGCTCCTTTGAGACTTCTTTGGGTAGTGAAAAGTGGGCTATAAAACCGACTTTTCTTATTATTATTTGGAGTCTTGACATTAATGGATGTAAAAGAGTCTAACTCTATTTAGGACTGTATTATTAGTTCTAAGGTCTGTATGGTATACTCTGACCAGTAGCAGTTCTTTAGGGTCTTAGGCAGAGGGCTTGCATACCACTTATCACCAGATCCTTTAAACTGGAGATGTCGAGGACTAACCTGGGACTTATGTTGTCAATGTACAAGTGATGATAGAGGGAGGGGATATCTTCTTCAGTACTGCACAACTGTGTGGATGTTAACTGGCCAGCTGTCCCCACTCGAGTTGGCAGCCCATGGCAGTACAGAGAGGTACTTCGCCAGACAGCAACCATAAGCTTGAACAACTGCAGGCTGAGATGCCCCTTGCCTCTACTGCCATTTCTTGATGCTTACTGGTTTTTTAAAAAGCAGAAGTTCATGCCAGCAGAATGCCTTGCCAGTTAGTTTCAGCACTGTTTGCAGATTTATGATCACTTTCAGATTTCTGCAGTCTAAACCCTACTGCATTGTTTATTGGATGTCCCTTTCCTATTGATTTAAATTGTCTCATGTATCGTGACCCACCTGGAGTCTCAGGTCCTTTCTGCAGTAGACCTTAAATCCTGGTTCAGCCCTGTCCCTGAACTTACATTCTGTGCTACACTCAAGTTCACCCCCGTAATTATCTCGGGGCATTTTTTGTTTCTACATAACACTGAGGGCACACTGGTTTCCCCCCTCACTTGTCCCGGGATAAATAGATGCTGTTGTAACCAGGGATAAATGCAAGGTATTGTGCCATGAGTTGAACTCTGATAAAAACAGGGATGAGATCCAAGTGTGGAAAGGACTTCAGTGAGATAAAGGTAAAGGTAAAGGTTTCCCTTGCTCGAAAGCCAGTCGAGTCCAACTCTAGGGTTGCGGTGCTCATCTCCATTTCAAAGCAGAAGAGCCAGCGCTGTCCGAAGATGTTTCCGTGGTCATGTGGCCGGGATGACTAAACACCAAGGTGCACGGAACGCTGTTACCTTCCCACCGAAGTGGTACCTACTTGCAATTTCTTGCTTTCGAACTGCTAGGTTGGCAGGAGCTGGAACTAGAGACGGGAGCTCACTCCGTCATGTGGTAACTCAGGTCTTGAACTGCTGAATTACTGACCTTCCACAGCCTGCAGTTCAGCGTCTTAACCACTTGAGCCACCGCAGCTCTTCAGTGAGCTAAGCAGACTGCAAATGACTTAAATAAATGACAACTAAATAAAGTAGTAACCAGAGAGAAATGGTTACTTTCCTTTTAATATCAACACAAACACACAATGAATGTGTATTGGAATGAAAACTCAGGAAAAGTAAGAGTGTCTGATGCGTTTGTGAAGCATAAGTTCTGGGGCTTGCATAATGACGAAAACTCAAGTCCAGTTTCACAAAATCTCAAGAAAGGGGCTCAGGAGGGATTTCCTCTGGATACACTCCATTTGCACTCAAATTAAACCACCAAATGAAACAACGAGGGAATAAAAATCCCAACGTGGGCTCTGATTTGCACAGCACAAAAATAATCGAGGGAAGATTAATGAACCAGATCTCACAAGAAGCAAAAGCAATACACCAAGAAAAAAAGAAAAGAAAATCCTGTTGGGCTTTGAAGCAGCGGAGAAATGCTTGGAAACTGAAAAGGTGAAGCAAACAGACCCCATCACCAGCCAACTAAAAGCCCTGGAGGAACTCCTCTCAGTGAATCTGTCAACATGAAACAACCGCCCCATCTGAAGGTTTACCCAGAGGTAGCAGGATGAAATTTCCCACTCTAATAAGAATGAAGAATTTCACAAGATAGGATCATAAGAAGAGCCCTGCTGGATCAGACCAGTGGTCTATCTAGTTCAGCATCCTGTCTCGCACAGTGGCTAACCGGTTTCTTTGAATGGCCAACAACAGGACATAGAGTCCAAGGACTTCCCCTGATGTTGCCTCCTGGCTCCAGAATTCAGAGGTTAATGCCTCTAAATGTGGAGGTTCCCCTCAGTCACCATGGCTACTAGTCATTAATAATCCATTAATCTAATTCACTTTTTAAAGTTGTTTATTCCTCTCAAAAATTCCTCCCAGTCCAAATCCAAGGCAAACCTTTCAAAATCACAGTCTATGCCCCCACCACTGACCCAGAAGAGGCTGGAGTGGACTGGTTCTATGAAGACCTACAATACCTCCTAGAACCAAGAGTCATTTCCTGCAGGAGTGCACAGGAGCGGAGCTCTGGCAGTAAAGAGCCCAGGGGGCGGGCACATGCAACAAGCCACACACCCTGCTCCCAGCAGCCCTCAGTCAGAGCAAGAAGCAGCCAGGTAAGTTGCAGAGCCCCCCCCCAGCCCCCTCGTCCCAAGCAGTCCAGTAGCACCTTTAAGACCAAGTTTTATTCAGGTACAAGCTCTCCCTCCTCTGTGAGGACAGATCTACACGTTCCCCCCCCCCAATAGCTAGGAATCCAAAACAGTCCAGTGGAGCCTGAGTGGTGGGTGTTGCCTTCTGACACACTTCTGGTGATGTCAGGAGGTGTGGCATATGCAAAAAAGTTATGCTAATGAGTTATTGTAATGAGCTCCTGCACCTCTTTTTCAATGAAATGACCTCTGCCTAGAACTAATACCAAAAAAAGATGTCTTATGGGACTGGAATGCTAAAGTAGGAAGTCAAAAGGTAACCAGAATAATGGACAAGTTTGGCCTTGGAGAACAAAATGAAGCCGGGCAAAGGCTAACAGAATTTTGTCAAGAGAACACGCTGGTCATAGCAAACACCCTCTTCCAACAACTCCACACATGTACATCACCAGATGGACAACACCAAAATTGATTATATCATTTGCAGTCAAAGATGGAGAAGCTATATACAGTCAATAAAAACAAGACCTGGAGCTGACTGTGGCTCAGGTCATGAACTACTCATTGCAAAATTCAGACTTAAACTAAAGAAATTTGGGGAAACCCCTAGGCCATTCAGGTTTGACCTAGATCACATCCCTGATGAATATACAGTAGAGGTGAAGAATAGGTTTAAGGAACTAGATTTGATAGACAGAGTGCCTAAAGAACTATGGATGGACGTTCATGACATTGCATGGGAGACAGCAATCAGCACCATCCCAAAGAAAAAGAAATGCAAGAAAGCAAAGTGGCTGTCTGATGAAGCTTTACAAACAGCAGAGGAAAGAAGGAATGTGAAAGGCAAAGGTGATCTCTTCAAGAAAATTAGAGAAATCAAGGGAATGTTCTATGCAAAGCTGGCCATGATAAAGGACAGCAATGGTAGGGACCTAACAGACGCAGAAGAGATTAGAAAGAGGTATCAAGAATACACAGAAGAACTATACAAGAAGAATCAAAAAGTTTTTGACAACCATGACAGTGTGATCACTGACCTCGAGCCAGACATCCTAGCATGCAAAGTCAAATGAGCCTTAAAAAGCATTACTAACAACAAAGCTAGCAGAGGTGATGATATCCCAGCTAAGCTATTCAAATTCTTAAAAGACAATGCTGTTAAAATGTTGCATTCAAATATGGCAGCAAATTTGGCCACAGGATTGGAAAAGGTCAGTTTACATTCCAATCCCAAAGAAGGGCAATACCTAGGAATGTTCAAACTATCGCACAATTGCAGACATTTCACACGCAAAAACGTCATGCTCAAGATCCTACAAACTAGGCTTCAGCAGTACGTGGTTAGAGGAATGACAGAAGTACGAGTTGAGTTTCGAAGAGGTAGTGGAACCAGAGATCAAATTGCCAACATCTGTTGGATTATGGAGAAAGCAAGGGAGTACCAAAAAAACATCTACTTCTGTTTCATTGACTACGCTAAAGCCTTTGATTGTGTGGATCACAACAAATTGTGGCAAGTCCTTAAAGAGATGGGAGTACCAAACCACCTCACATGTCTCCTGAGAAACTTGTATAAGGGTCCAGTTCAGTTAGCCTTTATTGGCATAAAAATACCTTAAAAGAGTATTACTATGAAAGATAAATATATGGGTCCAGAAGCGTTAGCTAGAACCGTATATGGAATAACTGATTGGTTTAGCATAGGAAAAGGAGTATTACAAGGATGTATATTGTCACCCTGTTTATTTAATTTATAAGCGAAGTACATCATGAGAAATGCCAGCCTGGATGAATCACAAGCAGGAATTAAGATTGTCGGGGAAAACCTCAACAACCTCGGATATGCAGACGATACCACTCTAGTGGCAGAAAGAGCCTCTTTCTGAGAAAGAGGAGAGTGCAAAAGTTGGCCTGAAACTCAACACCAAAAAAAACTAAGATCATGGCATCCGGCTGCATCACTCCTTGGCAAATAGAAGGGGAAGACATAGAAGCAGTGACAGACTTCATGATCCTGGGATTCAAGATCACTGCAGACAGTGACTGCAGCCATGAAATTAAAAGACACCTGCTCCTTGGGAGGAAAGCTATGACAAACCTAGACAGCATAATAAAAAGTAGAGACATCACCCTGCCAAAAAAAGTCCATATAAAGCAATGGTATTCCCAGTAGTAATGTATGGCTGCGAGAGTTGGACCATAAGGAAGGCCGAGCACCAAAGAATAGATGCTTTCAAGTTATGGTGCTGGAGAAGACTCTTGAGAGTCCTTTGGGCTGCAGGGAAATCAAATCAGTCAATCTTAAAAGAAATCAACCCTGACTGTTCCATGGAAGGCCAGATAATGAAACTGAAGCTCAAATACTTAGGCCACCAAATGAGAAGGGAGCACTCACTGGAGAAGACCCTGATGCTGGGAAAGATTGAGGGTAAGAGAAGAAGGGGACAGCAAAGGATGAGATGGTTAGAGACAGTGTTATCAATGCAGCAATTTGGTTCAACAGCCCACGGCACAGCCGTTGGGCTGGAGGAGCGCCTTTGCCTCCCTGCTGGATGAGGCAGGCTGGGGTTTGGCGCCAAAAGCGCCATATATGGGCATCTGGTGGGGGCAGGGCCGAGGAAGTTAAGGACAGCCCTGCGTCTTCTCCCCAGCAGTTCCGTGCGATCGTCGGCCCACCCTCCCGCCCTGTTAGTAGTACAGGCATTTGCTGGTCGTCCGGTTTTGGGGGCCGGGTAGGAATTTTTTGCCCTTTCCTGATTGGCACCTGGAAGGGGTGTTTTCGCCTACCCTGTACTGCGGCAGTGGGCGGGGAAAACGGGCTGCCTTCGGGACGGCCCTGTTTAGGTCCTCTCTTTGAGCCTTGCGGCTTGGGGGATGGGGCTACAGGGTTGTCTTGCAATGGCTAGCCGGATGGATGGTAGCCCCTGCAGTGGGCTCCCACCCGGGGCAGGATGGCTCGCCCTATTGACAAGGTAAGGGAGGGGTCCTTGACCTCTGGCCTTGACCATAATGCAATCTGTTTTGCCCTTGCCTTTGGTTCCAGTTAAAGTTGTCAGTTAATAAAGTGGCCCTGTATTTAAACCCAGCACTTGTGTCTGCCTCGTTATACCAGCTTGGGGGGCAAACATGAAATTAAGCAAACTCAGAAGGACAGCGGAAGACAGGAGGGTCTGGTATGATGTGGTCCATGGGGTTGCAAAGAATTGGCTATTTGACTGAACAACAACAAATTCCTGTGGCCATCACTATATCCTCTGATAGTGAATCCCACATTTTAGTCATCCCATGTGTAAATAAAATGGTACTTAAGAGTGGCATTTAGTTACTTTAAAAAATGAATGGAAGGGCATTATGGGACAGTATTAGAAATGACAGCAGCAGGACCCAATTTAGGGTTTTTTTATTCCAATAGAAATATAGTGGAAATGGGAAGACATGAATGGGGGGGAATGAACCTTCCACTTTGGCTTGTTTTACTACCTGAAATTGATTTTTTAAAACAATTTTTCTCCAAGTAGGCTATTTCACTAATTCCAGTCACAGATCCCCAGAGGACAGAAAAGTCTCAAAGATGTACTTTGGGTAGTGGGGAGAAAACAAGCAGAGAAGGTTTTTCCCCTTCTGCCCACCCATGAAATCACCCATCACTCTGCTTTACAGAGAGACTTGTCAGCAGACCCCATTCTGCAGAATGTGAGTCTAGTGACATTGCATCACACTTATTTTATTTATTTATTTATTTAGGCCTTTTTACCCCACCCTCCCCACAGAGCGGGCTCAGGGCGGCTTACAGGGGCAACAGCCCACACATAAAATCCAATAAAACAATAAAATCTTAGTAGTAACAATAGTAACAATAAGAACAGTAATAAAGTGCTTTCAGACAACAAGATGGTCGTGAGTGGTTGTGGTGGTATCTTCAAGTCAGCCCCACTGGGGTACCACTGTCCAGTAGATCGTTCATGCCATCCACACATTGTTAATGCCGCACGTAATGAGTGACCATAAAAAAATAAATAAATAAAAAAGCTATGGCTGAGCTTCCCAGGGCGATCCCGGATCCTGCTGGTATTGCCGCCGTTGGTGGTGGTGGCAGCGGCGGCCCCAATGTGAAAGCCTGGCAGAAGAGCTCCATCTTACAGGCCCTGCGGAACTGCATAAGGTCCTGCAGGGCCCTGATCTCCTCCGGGAGATCGTTCCACCAGGTAGGGGCCGCCACTGAAAAGGATCTAGCCCTGGTCGCAGCTAGTTTTACCTCCTGGGGACCTGGGACCACCAAAAGGTTTTGGGTCCCCGACCGAAGTGCTCTTGGGGGTATATGTGGGGAAAGGTGGTCCCTCAGGTAGGTCGGACCCTGGCCATATAGGGCTTTAAAGGTGAGTACCAGCACTTTGAAGCGTATTCGGTATGCTATTGGCAGCCAGTGCAGCGCCTTCAGCCCAGGTCGGATGTGCTCCCACTTGGGGAGGCCCATCAGCAACCTAGCCGCGACATTCTGCACTAGCTGCAGCTTCTGGATCAGCGACAAAGGCAGCCCCATGTAGAGAGCGTTACAGTAGTCTAACCTTGAGGTGACCGTCACATGGATCACTGTAGCCAGGTCATCGCGGTCAAGGAAGGGGGCCAACTGTCAAACCTGCCTCAGATGGTAAAAAGCAGATCTGGCAGTGGCTGCTACCTGGGCCTCCATGGTTAAGGAGGGATCCAGGAGCACTCCCAAACTCCTAACCTCCGATGTTGGCACCAAAGGCACCCATCGAAGGTTGGGAGAGGGAGCCCCAACCCCAAACCATTCCGACTCAAGCCCAGGACCTCCGTCTTTGCTGGGTTTAATTTCAGCCAGCTCAGCTTGAGCCACCCAGCCACGGCTTGTAATCCCCAGTTCAGATCTTCTGGGTCGGAGCCCAACTGGCCACCCAACATCAGATAGAGCTGGGTGTCATCTGCATACTGATGACAACCCAGCCCATACCTCCTAGCAATCTAGGCGAGGGGGTGCATATAGATGTTGAACAACATCGGGGAAAGCACTGCCCCCTGAGTCACACCACATTCAAGTGGGTGCCACCGGGACTGCTGTTCCCCTATTGCCACCCTCTGTCCCCAACCTTGGAGAAAGGAGACAAGCCATTGAAGAGCGAGCCCCTGTATTCCCACGTCGGCGAGGCAGTGGGTTAGCAACTGGTGGTCGACCGTATCAAACGTGGCTGACAGATCTAACAACACCAGTGCCGCCACACCGCCTTGATCCAGGTGCCTCCGGAGGTCATCAGTACGGGCAACCAGCGCCGTCTCCGTCCCGTGACCAGGGCAAAAGCCGGACTGGAGTGGATCCAGGACAGAAGCGTCCTCCAGAAAGCTCTGAAGCTGTATTGCCACCGCCCTCTCAATCAATTTGCCCAAATAGGGCAAATTGGACACCGGCCAATAGTTGGCCAATTCGGCCGGGTCCAAAGTTGGTTTTTTCAGGAGAGGGTGGACCATCGCCTCCTTAAGTGCCTCAGGGAACCGTCCCTCCATGAGGGACTTGTTAACAATCTCCTGTACGGCACCTCAAAACCCCTCGTGGCCCGCCTTAATGAGGATACTGAGGATAACAGTTTCAGAAGAGCAAAGTGTCTATAGTCACAAAAGTGCAACTCAAGGACTCAATATTCTCTAGTTTCCAGAAAACAACTGCCAATTATATTCCCTTTATTAGAGGGATTAATACATTGAGACTTCTGGATCTTGGGATACACAACCCAGCCCCTGGGGTGCCAAAGACGATATAATTTTCCAGCAGGCTAGCTGGATAGGTGCAAATGAGATCCTTATTAGCCTTCCATTCCTGACACTACTCTCGAAATGACCATCTAGTTGCTGACCAGAACATCCACTAATATTTGTGTTCCTTTCTGCATATTTGTTTTAAGAGATTCTGGTGGGGAAATGGACACTTCTAGAATAATTAAGCTTTAGCAAAAGTGGAACAGGTCCTTTGTTATCCCTTTTCTGTTAGGGATGAACAGTTTTAGTTCTTTTTGTAGCTGTTTATTGTTTAGCTTTGGTTCTTCATGTCCACATATTGCATAGGGTTTTAGGAGCAATCTATATTTACAATGCATGTCATTAATAAACATTATGCACAAGAAATTTTTGAAGAAAATGCAGTGAGGTAACAGAAAATAACACAAAAATATGGAATCAGACAAAGCTGAACTGAGACAGGGATTTTCAGGTTTAAGCGGCAAGTATTACAAATTTGACAACATTTCTACTTCCTCTGCTGGAGAAGCAAGCCCATCATGTCTATAATGTGGCACTTTTTGTTCAGGAAAGGCAAAGTGTACCGTCGAGTCACAACAAACTCATGGTGAAACCATGAAGTTCCACCTCGTGGGGTTTCCAAGGCAAGAGATGAGCAGTGGTGACTTGCCATTGTCTTCCTCTGTATAGGAGCCCCAGTCTTCTTTGGTGGCCTCCTATCCACATACAGAAGCTCCCCAGCTCTGATGAGAGTGGGCTAATCTGGGCTGTTACACTGTCTAGGAAGGATTGCACAAATCAGGCCTCCAGGCTGAGTAACCAATTTTACATGAGTTACATGTGCCCTCTTTTGCTGAGGTAAGGCAAGCTGAAAAGGATATGGCCTTTTCCACAGGGAGTCTCAGTTTTGGAACCAATCGACCCATACCAACCTGGAGTCTTCTCTGCTAAGCTTTTAAATCCCAGGGAAACATATTTTTATTGGCCCAAACATTTATTCCCCCCCGCCCCCCGGTTGGCTTCTGTTTCTTGGTCAGTTTGATGGATGATTATTTGGTTTCTATCCCATCATTTCCTCCGAAGAGCTTAGGGCAATGTACAGAACCCCTTATCCCATATTATCTTTACAATAACCCTATGAGCTGGGTTAGGCTGAGTGACTGACCCAAGGTCACTCAGTGAATTTCACAATAAGCAAGGATTTGAAGTCTGGATTCCATCGGTTACAGGTTAAAACCATAACCACTATACAGCACTGGCTCTTTCATCTGACAGTTTTTATAGGCTGCAAAAATGGATATCATTTGTTTTCTCATGGTATCCTCTGCTGTATTATGTGTTTGTATTACTTTTACTGTTTCTCCTTTTACTGTTTTAGGGTCTTTGAAACTTTTTTGTTGGCTCTATTCAGTTTCAAAGACTCCATTTTTAGTGTCTATGTATTGCATTCCTACGCATCACTTCATAAGCCTTTTGGCAATGAGACAGAATAGAAAGTATTTAAACAAAGAAATGCATCACATTATGTGTGTGCTGCAGGGAAGGGAAATGGCTTGCATGAAGGGGACTGCAGTTAGTATTAGATTTTAGCTGATAGTGAGCACAGTACCTTTCCACTATTTGGTTAGGATCAGAGTCTCTCACTAACTTGGACAGATGGAGAAAGCAGCAAGTTTAGGAGTAGCCCAAATTCATGTTTTCTCAGACCATAGCAGCTGCTCTGGTGATATACTTAGAACAAAACCCTCGCCCTGAAGAATAGCTAACACAGTAATTCTTAAATTATTGGGGGATTTCACTAGCCTGCCATGAGGCAACTGCAAATATGCAGCAAGAGATCATGGAATTAAACAATTAAGGATCTCATTAACTAAATAGGGGCTGTCCATTGTGTCTCAGGATGATTCCATGCTCAGTTTTTGACTTTCTGTGCTCGGTTTTGCTGGAGGTAGGTAGCTCTGCAGCAGCCATGGGTATGAGTGGAATCATTCTGTTCTTCCAACACAAACCGAGCCGCAAAAGGAGCCCACCAGCCATTTGGTATAGCTGAATATACCCAAATAAAAGCAAAACAAAAAAATGGCTTTATTCAGGCTCAGCTATACCAGTAGCCAATCAGATTCTCTGATCTGTATTCAACTTAAATAATACCTGAAAAATACTGGTAACATATTTTTTCAGGCTTTTTTAGGACTCTGTTTATGTCAGATACACACCCCTAGCGTGTATCTCTGCTCTGGGCATGCCAGGAGGCAAATAAGGTCTGAGGGTGGACAATTTTTAAACAACAGTGTCTCTTCTGAATGGGGCAGGGGGATTGGCAGTTTTGAGTATAACGTTTGCTCAGATTTTAATTTAGGAAAATGGAAAATGTCTTGCATGTCAGATCTTTGGGAAATAATGATGTAGCATCAGTATAACAAAACAAGGGGGTGGATTATTAGCACCTTTCATTAGTAGCAAAGACATTCAGCAAATATTACCCACTGGAAGTCTATAAAATCCATTTTTTGATTATAAAGAAAGCAAAGCAAAAAGGAGTGTCTCTAAAAAAGACTATAGACTATAATTAGGATCCAGCATTTCTTGACCCAGAGGAATGAAGATGAAGGCAGAACCCGGGGAATGTGGAAGAGGTTGCTACAAAGCCACAAATCTGTGCCTTTTTCTAGGCAGCCAAAGTGTAGCATGCCCTGGGCAGTGAAAACATTTCATAATTGCTTTTTAAAGGCAATTTCTCGTAAAGACAACAGCAATTAATCTTAGTCTTCTAAAATGGCAACACTGGTTTATGCTGAAGACTTCTGCTTTCAAGGTCAACTAGAGTGTTATGGATTGGTGTAGTCTCCCAGGAGGCATTAGTAGGATCAAAAAGTGAGAAAAACATCATTTGTCTTTAGAAAGAGGGCATCATCATCGCAGAATCACTACAAGCAAATCATACCAGAGCCAAGGATCAATTCACCGGTTCTTTGTTTTGGGTTTTCCATAGAAAAATGTGGAAAGGAGTTGAGGACAGGGAGAAGAAGAAAATGGAATTGTCCTGTCAGTGGTATAGGATTTGCTAATGAAGCAGTTAATGGTCCTCCTTGGTCATTATTCACAGATGCAAGTCAAAATGTGATACTGAACTCCTCAAATGATGATCACTGTGTCTCTAGCACTGCAAGTCAGAACATTCAACACGACTATCTTTGGGCTCTCCAAAGTCTTAAGCAGATGCCTTTCATGGGTCATGATACCTACAATACTTTTGATGGGAGATGGTGGGAACTGAATCTCAGATCTTCAAACAGGAGACGTTATACTTTGCCAGATAAGTTTGCCCTCTCTGTTCCTCCAAGTTAAAGATTCTTTTCCAGCCTTGATGGTTCCTATCCTCCCTCCCCCCCCCCCGGAA
Source organism: Gekko japonicus (assembly GCF_001447785.1). Taxonomy (NCBI): domain Eukaryota; kingdom Metazoa; phylum Chordata; class Lepidosauria; order Squamata; family Gekkonidae; genus Gekko; species Gekko japonicus. The sequence continues at coordinate 78,531 of NW_015168106.1, forward strand.
GGTAGTGGGGGTCAAAATTGGGAACACATCACATGCATTCCATACCCCCAAACTATGGGCCTCTAAAACGCATGACAAACCTTAGCCATAAATGATGCCACTACCTTTCAAGTAGGCAATTAATTAATAATCTCTGTAATAAAAAATGTTATCAGTAATACTTGCAATCTCAACGTTTCCATGTAAAACTCAGATCGCTCCTCGATAACTCATGCTAGACAAAGTGATTTATCTCTTGCATTCGAAGAGTAGCAGTCTTAAAAAAGAGCACATGCTCATTAATACACTTTGCTGTTTTATTTTATTTTTAATTCTGGCTGGATACCCGATCAGAACACAACAACATTCAGATCAATAATTCCACCAGACTGAGTGCTCCTATTTCTAAGGATTCATTTTTTTCCCTGTGTCTCCTCCAGACATTTTTGGGAAAAGAGCCAATGCAGAAAATGTCAAGCTGTTGAGAGGTGTATTTTCTCTGTAAATTGGGTAACTCAAAAGAGCTTTTTTCCCCTCACCCCCACCCCGCTCCCCAACATTAAATGACATTTGCAATGTGTCACAGTGGTAATTTAAAAAACCAAGAACTGTATCAATGATTATCCTGAAGAACTGTTTCATTAACATTTTTAGTATCTCATTTCACTCATGAAGAGTTTGAAAATCTGGTATTTGTATTCTAATGTAAGGTCAATTCTCTTTAAAGACTTTTATTTGTGAAACTTGGGTTATTGGTACCAAGAACTTACTTTGCTATCTGTTCAGTTCTCAGACTTGCTGAGTTCTTACAGAGGTAGGCCACTTGTGTCTAGGCTGTACCACTTCAGATGGGTCTCACATAATGGAAAGCTTTTCTATCTCCTCCCACTGTCAGCATGTTGAAGGAAAGGGCAGGTTCACATGTGCATGGTCATCGAGTTCTGACCTGCATGTGAGGACAAATCTCTCAGACCAACTATGGTCCTGGTCACATGAGTGGGATGATCTGCTGCTGAAGGAAGGCAAATTAGAGCCAGAGCAAAAAGAACCATGGGAGCGCAATCTGACGTGCCCCCACAGCTCCATGCTCCGGCAGCCAATCACACGTTGTGCAGCAAACCGGCAGTAGTGCGATTGTGCACATGCGTGGGATGGGGAACAGCGCTGACTGTGACGGGCTACCAGCGCTTCCCCGACCAGATGCCTGGAGATGCCGCGCATCATCTGGAAGGTAGTGCTCTGTTCCTAGTACCTTTTAAATGCGTGTTTTCAGGCCGAAGGGACGGATTAGGGATGGGTGCGTGATGCTTCCCAGATGTTGCAGTGTGATCATGCCTGCTTGATGCGCTCCCGATCCATCCCTCTTGCGGGGCAAATCCTCCAGTGTGACTGGGGCCTATGATTTCACAATGGAGCCAATTCACATTTTTAGGCTATAATCATCAAGGGCACAGAAATCAAGCAATGTTTGCATGTATGTGTGAGCTGGTTAAGAAGTAAAACCCATTTTCTTGTGAGAAAGCTGTATCAAGGACAACAGGAAAAGAAAAACAGCAGGATTAGAAACAAACGTTGAATGTTTCCCCAAGGTTGTATCCTAAAGTTAAAAAAAAGCTTGTGTATGGGATGGATTAATGTTAACTATTTTATTTCTTTTTATATCTGTTTATATTCTTGTCCATTTTGTCCATTTATTTGCTGTTGGTTTCTTAAATTGGATTTATATATATATATATGCATGCCGTAGGGTTTGTATATAGTATTTCTCTGTACAGTGTACATAATTTATATGTGTAATACATAATGCTAACTTCATTGCACAAAGAATACATTTTCCCTGAGAAACACTGGGTGCAAGGACACAGAAATTGGCATGAAAAATAAAGCCTTGTGCATTCAATTCATAGAAGAGAGGAAATCAAAACAGCAAGGATGAAATATTTGTAGCAACATCTAGCTGTGCCCACAAGCAAGGAATTCCAAAGAATTACAGACAAACCACTGGGCTTTCTTTCTCCTGTTCATTTGCCTGTTGTAGGATTACTCTTGTGGATCTGGAATTCCACCATCCAGAAGTAACCGTGCTACTATACTTACAGTGTTGTGTACCCTGGAGTGATACAAGAGATGTGAATAAAGAGATTCTAATATTTACAGAAGGCATAAACACCTTCAATTTTCATTAATTCTGATCCACACAGGATTGCATAAATCACTGAAGGCTGCTTGTGATGTCTCACACATAGCATGAAATGTTTGCCCACTCCCATGCTGCAAAAATTAACACCAGAAGTGCTAGGTCTAACAATTCAGTGCATTTTTATTCTGCCTTTCTCCAGGATGGTATATATGGTTCTTGTGTGTTTTATCCTCACAACAACCCCTGGAGGTAGATTAAGTTGATAGTGTGTGACTGGCCCAAGGTCATCCACTGAGCTTCATGTCAAAATAAAGATTTGAACCCAGGTCTCCCAAATCTTCAGCCAACAGATGAATTACTATGTCACACTGCTAGGCAGGGCTATAGTTGGATTTTCTTATGAGAGAGAGCTGCCATATTTCCAGGTGGAGCTTCAATGAAATGGATGATGGGAGAAACCAGTCACAAGCATAGAAGCTTCTATTATTTCCTCACAAACAGCAGAAACATTTATTACCCTTTCACCAAGACCAAGGCTGCAGTCACACACACTAAATAATCCACTTTCAATGCACTTTCCAACTGAATTTTATTGTGTGAACTGGCAAAACCCAGTTGGAAAGTGCATTGAAAGTAAATTAATTAGTGTGTGTGACCACGGCCCAAATGTCTATGTATATTTTAGTGCCAACATCAGATGGGGGGGTAATTTAGAACCTTTTAGTCATTGGTAGTGAAGGCTTGGGAGGGAAGGCAGTGTGGTATAGCCCGGTCTGTTCAGATCTTGGAAGCTAAGCAAGGTCGGCACTTGGATGGGAGACCATCAAGGAAGAGTCTGTAGAGGAAGGCAATGGCAAAGAACCTCAACTTCTCTCTTGGCTTGAAAGCCCTTTGCTTGGATTGCCATAAGTTGGGTGTGACTTGACTTGTGGAACACTTCACTTTTAAGTACCCTGCCTTGCTCAGGTTATGGGCAGAGGGGGCATCATCTAGCAACCTTGAAGGTGCTAAGAAACACTGAGTCTGGTCAGAGCCTATCAGAAATCTCATGGGAAGACTATGCCATGAGTTTCTGGACACAAGGAAGCATTGCCAAAGTATAAAGGTGATTATGATCCTAAATTAGGGAACTTTGGCATAGGGGAACTTGTGGCCACTGTATTAGAAGTTTTCTTATTATAAAAAGAAACTCTTTTTCTTTATAGGGGAATGTTACAAAGTAAAAATCCTATTCCATTCTAAAATGCCTATGTGGACCCAGTCAGTGGTCCCAAATGCCCCCTCAGTTCAAGCACTGCGCGTAGGACAAATCTGTATATTTTAAAAAGGCACTGTGTCAACTGCAATCAAGGACTAGACTTAGAATTTTCCCGAAACATGAGCATAAGCTGTCTTTACACAAAACTTGAATAATGGAGGAAAATGCGGGGGTGGGGTGATACGATTCCTTCAGTGACAAGCAAAAAACAAGTTTGACCTTTAAGAATGAGCCAAGAAGCCCTGTGAATATCGTGTAGTTCTTCCTAAGGATTTTGTTTTGTTTTTGTTTCTTTTTAGAACAAACAAACAAAATATCTTGTTGCTACTTATCTCCTATCTGGTGGAGATCGAGCATAATTTTACCTTCAAAATGGCCAGATTCCTGCTAAAAGTTAAAGTGGGAAGAGGAAATAGCCAAAGATGACCAACTCTTGGCTTGTCTTGAGATTCTCAGATAGATTTACACAGCTATCCTATCCTGTAATGGAACTGTTTTAAATGTTTTTAATCCTGGTGTTTTGTATAGGATAAAGGGGGCAATGTGAGGGGATAAGGATCACTTTTCTGTCTCAAAATGAGGAAGCATGAAATATAGATGTTCTCTCACCCTCTGTCCAAAGTATTCAATAATGGCTACTCTGGCACAGGATCATCCACCAACTCCTACGTGAGATCCTTTCACTGGGACTGAAAAGGATTGAACTCCCAGGGACTGAACTCAGGACTTTCTGCATTCTAAGTGCACAATCACTGAATTCTTCTTCTTCCCAAACAACACAGCTCAGCCGATGAGTCCCTACTGCCCATTATCATCAACTTTGATGGACATTAGTGCTTCAGGGTCTGTAACAAAGGTCTCTTCAAGCTTTGCCACCTGGGCAAAGCCACACATTCAAAAATGTGTGTGCACATATTGCACATGTAGGTGATGGAAGGGATCGTGCCCTTCCTGTTCTTCACAAGGAAAATTCGAATTTTAAAATCTGAAGCATATTGCAATAATCTTTTTTAAAAAAAATCACTGGTTTTATTAAGTAACTAGAAATAAGGCCCGTTGTGGAAATAAATACAACGGGAGCTAGAAAGAGGCTCTGGGAGAGTGCTCTGGCTTTGGGCAAACAGTGTCAGTCTGCTTTTAAAACATGAACCTGGGACCTGCACACCACCAGAATACAGCAGGTTCCATATGCAACTGACATTCCAACTGCCTTGCGGGGGGGGGAGTTTGAGGTGTGGAATGGAGTGAAGTCCAATCAGCTTCCATATGCAAAAGACCAGGTTGTCGCAGCAGTTGTGGTGTGGGCGGGACCCGGGCTTTGCCTTCTGATTGGTGGCGATATATGCTGAGGAGCAGTGCCATCAGCCATACACTAAGGGAGTGCATTTTAGAATTAGAACTTTGGCACCCACTATTCAATTATATATAAGGAGAGATATTTCAGCAGGTTCCTGTCTCTCCTCTTGGAGAGCAGCTAGCAAATCAGGAGGGAAAAAAAATAATTGGCTTAGTATGCTGAAGCTCCAGAGGGAGTTTAAATCCCTTAGGAACATAATTTACAGACAATATTTTTGGGTAGCCATCTAGGGTTCTATCATAGGACAAGCAGCATAAGGTAATTCACAGGGACAAAAAACCTCATTGCTTTGCAAGCTGGAAGTAAAATTAAAGTTGAATAAGTACCAGATGGTTGCTTTCTCTCTCTCCATGTATCTGTGTAGGTAGGCATTTATGTGTAATATATCAAGAAACCCTACTATAATCATCACTTTTTTTCTTGGAAAGTGGTATTAATATTGACTGGTGGATGAACATATAGATAACAGATAGTATCTGTAAGGAATATGAGGGGGGCTGCTGACATTTAAGTTTTGAAATGCACAAAATAAAATAAAATGAGAGCATTTTCCAGCCAAAGTTAAACCCTTCTGATGGTTTCAGTGGGAGATAGCTAAAGACAAGTTTGACCCTCCCACAGAAATTGGTGGGACTAAACAGTGCTAATTTGGGCTAAATTGTGCCCAGATTTTTCATAAATAAATTCACATTTGCAGTGAAACAATGTGTTTCCTGGCCACCTTGTATACAGAGACCCAGAGGACAGCTTCTTCTCTCCAAAGTGACATCAGAATTGTGCCATTTGAAGAAGAGGAGCAACAAGTGGGAGGCAGGTGCTTTCCTGGCCTGCCACTCTTCCCTGTAACACCTCTCCGCTTTAACCTACCCTCACCTTTACTCTCAGCTGTTCCTCCAGAGGTCTGGACTTAGTTCTGTCATTAAATGTTATCAGTCTGGAACATTTTTCACAACATTCAGTCTCAAACATGCACCCTGATGAAACTGTCTGGATTCAGATAAAGGACATGGCACAAACCAATAATTAGCTCAGTGGCAGAGGCCACGGCACCAAAAAGACCCAATGATGTAAACGTATGGGATTTGTCTGCACAAGAAACTACCTTATAGTGACTCACATCCAGTCTTCTCTTGGCTAATTTTCAGCACCAGCAAGGATTTACTGCTTTCTTGTCCTCCTGCCCAAGAATCTGCAGAGCCAAAAAATTTGCCCTAAGAACTTATCTGGCCCATTCTCCCAATGTAATCCTAAACACAGTTACATCCTCCCAAGTATATAGAGTTGGCTCTAAACAGCTTTTCAGCTGGTGCAGATGCTGGAGATCACAAGACCTGCATTTACAAAAGGTATGCGAGACAGGGGATACAACAAGGAGGGCAATTAGACTTGAGATTCAATGGAAAAGCTGATCAGATCCTAGGGTTGCCAACCTCCAGGTCAGGGCTGGAGATCTCCCAGGATTACAACTGATCTCCAGACCACAAAGATCAGTTCCTCTGGAGAAAATGGATGGTTTGGATGGTCAACCCTATGGTACTATGCCCCATTGAGATATTGTCCCTCCCCAAACCCCACCTTCCCTAGACCTTACTCCCAAATCTCCAGGGAATTTCCCAGTGCGGATTTTGCAACCGTCCTGGATCCAAACCACTGAGGCCAATGGGCTTAGAAGAGTGTAACTCTGTTTAGGGTCGCACTGTTCAGAGCTGAAACACACAATCTAAACAATGCCAGTTTCCTTCCAGAACTTTAACATTCAGATGGCGCATAGTGGTCAAAATCTGAATGTTGCCCATATAATTATCTCATCACATACCCAGCCTTAGCATGACAGGGAGGAAACTAGACTAGCAACTGCTTCCCAGCATAGTAATTTTGTCTTTGCCAGGAGCACCTTACGTGGATAAAAAAAATTAACATATGCAATCAGAAATGGTATATCATTCAGTAAAAATCTCCAAGATTTTCTTTTTGCCACCTAACTCTTAAAGATTTCAAAAAGTCTTTGGAGAGGTACTGACATCCAGGGGACAACTATTATTGTCCTAAATGAAGTCTTGATCCCCAACTCAAAATAAGGACATGTCACACACAATCATTTTCCAACCTGAGGGTAGAAAATACATGGACATCTAGGTACCTCTTCACACGAACTTTGCATGAATACTTATTTTCCCACTGGAAAAAGGAACAATTGCACACTTTCCCACATGAGACTGTGCACAAGTGTAGAGTCCGATCTCCAGACACAACCACACAACACAAGCATGCACCAACACAGATTCAAATAAGGGAAATAATGCCACATGTGAAACAAGTACAGGTTGCTTCACCCAACTAGCAGATCACATGGCAAAACTCTTTCTGTAGTACACCATTCTGGAATGCAACGGGGAAGTGGGTGTTCCAATGCTTAAATAATTCCTGCACACAGAAACCTGGATGTCAGGGAGTTCCAGCATAGTCTCTCCCCTGATGCTTTAGTTTTCTGTGTGCAGTTAATTTGTTGCTGTTGTTATTTTTCCTCCCATGATGAAATATAGGCTGAAGTAGTACAGCCCAGGAAGAATGTTGCCATTTCACCTTCTGTGGCTGTGAACGAGACTTCAGTGTGAAAGTCTTTCCAAGGCTATGCCATTGGGAAGCAATTGCTTGCCGGTTAAGTGTTTTGTATGCATTGCTAACTTTCCCTGATGCCTAGGGTTTATCCATGTTTGAGAAGATAGTAACATCTACGATGCAGTGGGGAAGGTCTTTCTTTTCCCAGGAGGCCAAAACTAAGGAAACAGGATAGAAATCGGCTTGCCAGATCTCCCAGTATCCAGGAAACCTCCAGCCAGCAAGCCCTGTTGCCCACTGCCACTCTGAGCAGTGACAGTAGAAAAATAAAATAAAAAGCAGCAATGTAGCAGATGTCAATGTTCCCACTAAGCTGTGGAGTCTTGTGAGCAAGAACTCTGCTTTGTGAGCTACCAGCATTAAAGTTGTGAGCGAGCAATTTGGCTGCTGCATAAATCAGTTTGCTTTGGAAACATCCTTCTTGAACTAAGACCAAAATCTGTGAGCCAGAGGCTAAAAAAATGTGAGCTAGCTCACACTAACTCAGCTTACAGGGAACATTGGTCACTTCTGAGTTTCTAGTGATCCCTAGAGCTATCCTTTGACACTTCCAGGTAAAACCTGGACATAGTGATGTTGGTGATGTCACATGCACCCAGCCACCCACTCTGGTGTCCTTACTCCCAGTCCTCCCACCCATTGCCAGGTTTGGCCTAGCAACCCTAAGCAGAGTTTAGCCTTCAAAAATTCATCCAGCTCTGTTTTGATTATTTGTTCACACTCATGAGAACTCCTGTTGGCTTCAACAGGTTTACATTGCAGCATGTGACATGAAGATCTGAAGAAGCTGTATGCTTTTTCAGAATATACCAGGCCAATATGTGTTTGTCTGGTGAAAAGGTATTTACCCTGTAGGACTGCCAGGTCCCCTGGCCACCAGCAGGGGCCATGGTACTCCAGGTAAAAAGGAAAAAAGGGGGTGGGGGTTCTCTCTTGCAAGACAGCAACAGGAATCAATTTGGAAAGAAACACTGAAGCAAGCTGACTCAAAAAAAAAAACTCTGCTTTTTTCCCCTTTAAAAAGTCCTCCATCCACCTGTTTTTTCCATGTGGTCTAAGCAACAAATAAATTCTATTAAAACCAAGGACAGAATCACTAATAAGATGCTTTCAGAATTTCTCAAATGAGCAACTCACTCAAGGATGGATGCTAGCGCTCAGAAGTTGTTCCACTAATAGGGTACCATTTCTCCTCCTTGAAGCAAGGCTGGTTTTGAAGACTGACTCTCCACTCTGGATCCTCGGCATTAACCCTGATCTAAGGAACAGCACGGGGGGGCATTATGGCCTCTAAATGCAGAGAATGGACATGTTAGAGAGCATTGATGCAGATGTCACATAAGTCATGAGAAGACCACGGGCTCAATAACACCCACCAACTTGGCTCCCGTTTTGTTCCAAAACATAAGGCTACTTCCTATTGGCCTCCCTCCAATTAAAACTGCTTTGACTGCTCACATTCATAATCAAAAAATTCTCTGGCTTACGATCCTCCCCATTTGTAGATAAGATATCATCAGGAATTGCAAAAAGCTTGAAAATTCCATTTGACAGGGTCCACTTCTGTCCTTGCATGATAATAAAAGGATTATTATGTCCGGTAACCTATTTATGAAAAGGAAACAGTGTGCTCCTTTCAGAAGCCATCAATTGCTTTAATCAGGAATTGAAAAGCTTGCCCTACTTTATATGCTGAGCACCATTCCAGTTGCATAAGGATTTACAATAGGCCAAAACAAAACTGGTTTTGTTGTAAATAAGAGCAATTTGTAAGGGGGGGGGGAGGACCCTGCATAATTACATTTGCACCTAAGGAAGAAAAATGATTTACAGGCTAATAAGAATCTATAAAGTTTGTGTTAATTAAATCAGGCTCCATGTCCATGAGAAACAGACATTTAAGATAGCAGTGATGAAAACGGAGTTGAAGATGCTGAAAAACAAGGCCCAGTGAGGAGAATAAAATCACCAGTTTTTGTTTGTAGAGCATGATCCTATTAAAATAAGGGACTTTATATTTAGGATGGAACATTTTTGCAAAAAATCTAAGAACCCAGTTAGAAAGAAAACTATCGGAAACCCAAGTAAACTGAGATCAGAATCCAGATCTCTCCTGTCTTCCTTCCTTTTCCCTCCCCAGCATGCTTAACTAAGAGATGATAGAGCTTGCCAGACTAGAAATCCTAGCCTCATATTAGGGAGGGTGCCAATGAGTGGGTGCTGGCTGCAAGCAGAAAGGACTAAAGAAGTCAGAGGAGGAGATGGCAGCACAGGAACTGCAGGAGGAAAAGCATCTTTCAGCCCTCTTCTGCCATGTAAGCACCAGGGCCAATTTTTATGGGTGCCAAAGGGGACTGGGTACCAGGCCTCCCCTCCCTTTCTTTTGCAGCCCTGCTTATAAAATCCTTTGATTGCATTGGGATGGCTAAACTCTCTCTTTCCTCTGGAAATCAGTGGGATTTAGAAATGGTTCGCTGTGGCCAGCTCCTGCTCTGCTTATTAATACCCTACTGAAAGATAGATGCAAAGGTTAATCGGTTCGATCACTTCTTATAGCATCTTTCGATATTCAAGAAATATTGTAGGGAGCAGAAGTTCCGATTCTCTTGTAGATGCAAGCCAGCATAATACAAAGGAATTGCATGCAAGGCCCTAGCTTGGTTTTCTGAAAAAAGGATACATGCTCTAATTTGGCCTTTGGAAACCCTTTGCAAGGTGTTTGTACGTGTGTTTTTTTTAAAATTTCTCCTTATTCAAGGTAGTATTAAGCAACCCCTACTGGTCATCAGGTTTATGGAAGACAAAATATAACACCTGAATAGAAGACAATTAAGGTTTTAACCCCAGTATTAAAAATGTAAATTATTTTGATTAAACATGAAAATGGGACATTGTTTGAACAGGCTGCCTATATTTAATATTAAATGTCTGCAGGTGATGCAGGCAAGTACCCCAGTCCATTACTAAAGTCTTAGTTGATTTCAATGTTTCATGTAAAACAAGGCCAGAAAACTGGAGAGGGAAGGTATTTGGGAGCAGCTGGGGGAAAATGATGCAAATTCAGTGCATTAAAAAGACTTAGAAGAATTAAACTTCCTTAAAGGTGGGGTGATTTTACTGTTAGCTTTACAACCGCCTCTGTTGGATTGAAAGCAACTGACATACTGATCTAGTTTACATTTTTTTTTAATTTCAAAAAATACAACACATTAAAATAGATTCAAATTTATCAAAGCTAAGCGCGACAATTAAGCAATAATGTACTCCAAGTGCGAAGGCACTTTTAACACACACAAAAAAAGGTGACGCCCAGTGGCTATACATGGAAATTGAAAGAGCTGCACTGACAATATTATTTACAAAAAGGGAGAGGAAATATTCTAGTCCGGCAGGGAGAGAGAATATTTGGATATCATCTATTTAATACATTATTTTCACCTTTTAAATTGGGGGAGGGAGGGATGGAGCACTAGAGAGAGAGAGACTTTTCCTGACATCCTTCTGCCACCTTCCTCCCCCCCCAAAAGAAGGTATTTCGATATGCTCTCTTGTAGTAACATTCATTTGTAGAGACAGTTCCTAAAGAGATTATAGGAGGAAATGTAAGAAATAATTTAAAGGGAACATAGAAAAAAAGCACCCATCACACCTCTGCCCAAAATTATGCCAGTATTTAAGATAATGGGAACTTTAAGGATGTGACATATCATATTTTTTGTGTCAAGTTCCAAATCTGGTTAATGAGTTTTAAAAAAATGATTTTTTTTCTCCCCCAGTAAATGGTTCCCCCCTCCCAGCCCGGACCCTTCCTCCTTCACAGCTGACTAATAGCTGTTTGTTTTTCCAGAACTTCGAGGTAGTCTGGTTCAGTCTGTAGTTTTCCTTGCAGCAAAGGAAGCTCAGGTTTGGACTGTTCTGCAAAATATTTCCTAGGAGTCCCGTACAAAACTGTTTTATTTAGCCTGTCCTGGTTTTGTCGTCTCAATTCATAGGAAGGGGCAAACTGCCGCTTGGGCAGGGTACAAAAGTTATAATGGACGAGGCTTCCACTCGGCAGTTCTTTCACCCTCTCCACAATGTTTTGATACAACAGCTCAGGTTCCCTGGAAAAGGTCTGTTTTTCCAGCATTTCTGCTGCAGTGATTGTAAATGCTAGGCTGGCCGATTCCTCCTTTTTAGGTTCAAGATTGCTATAGCTATACTCATGCAGGTTCCTGTAGTAAGCCACCGGGTCTCCTTCCTTCTGCATGTAGATAGGATTCTGGCACATCTGGCCAACTGGAGGCGGGATGTAATTATACACATGCCCTTCAGTTTTATCATGTGTCTCACTGTTGTAACACCCGTACTGCAACTGGAACGAACTTACGTCTAGGTTGTTGGCACTGCTGGGCACACTTGGCATGCCCTTCCGGCGTTTGAGGACAAAGACAAACAGGCCAGCCCCAAAACAGACTGACAAAATAAACACAACCAGCAGGCCCAGAATTAAGACAGAGAGTGGGACTTCGGTGCGTATTTCCGGATAGGAGCTGGGGAAGACACTGAAGGCATGCGGTGCATCTGTGTTCAGAATCGGTGACAAGAGAGAAGAATCTAACAGATTGGGGTTCTCGGGGCAGATGGCCTCCTTGCTCAGCGACTTCAGGTGCTCTCCAGCGTGCTTAGCTGGTGAATCACAGACCACTTCATTGATGACAACAGGGGGTCCCGATAGCTGGGAGTTCTGCTCTGTGACCCGCTCTATCCAGTTCCTCAGCCCCATGATGTCACAAGTACAATCCCAAGGGTTTTCCTGAAGGTCAATCTGAATCAGAGCTGACAGCTGGTCAAGGACTCCTCGCACAGGCAAATATGAGAAATGGTTGTTCCTCAAGTTAAGTCTGGTCAGTGTGGTCCCCCCAAACACATTGTCTGGCAAAGATCTCAGCAGGTTGTTGTTCAGAAATAACAGGTGAAGGTTACCCAGAGCATCAAAAGTGTGTGGCAGGATATCCTTGATCACGTTGTACTCTAAGTAGAGGTACTGCAAGCTGTGTAGCCCTTCAAACATGGAAGGGTACAGGATCTCAAGGTAATTGCCATTGAGATACAGGCGGCGCAAACTGGTAAGGTTTGAGAAGGCACCTTCTTGGATCACAGCGATCCTGTTGTTGCCCAAATGCAACAAGTCCAATGAGCTGTATTCCAAGAGATCTGTTTTGTAAATAGTTTGCAAGTAATTACTTGTAAGATAGAGTTTCTTTGGGCTTGTGGGTCTAGGATGGAGATCAGAGATGTTGCTTATTTTTTTCTCTTGACAATTGACATTCAACCCATTGTCGGAACTCTGAGAAGTGCAGACGCAGCCTGTTGGACAAGTGAGTGGCACAGGGGACTTCGTCTGGTAAACCATGATTGGTCCAAATATCTGCCTATCTTTTGACACTGTGACCCTTGGTGTTGGGCGGTTCCTTGTTTTAGGTGGGCGGCTGGCTTTGGGGGCTCTGGTGGCTCCAACGGCAGAATTAGCTGTCGGGGGCAATCTATGGATGTGTGTGTCTGAGTGGGAAGGGTGCTTCTCCCTCTGGTTAGAATCACCTGCACTTTTCCGAGGGCAGAGATCTTGCCTTGTGAGCTGGGTGACATCTTTGCCATGCAACCTGAAAGGTGTTTCACAAACAATCTCTCCAACAAAAACAGTGATGGTATCTAGCCAAGCTTTGAGAGGCAGAAGGTCACAGGTACAGTTCCATGGATTCTCCTCTAGCTGGATCTCCATGATGCCTCCAATATGCTCCAAGACACCAGCAAAAGGCATCATCTTCAACCTGTTCCCTCTGAGGTCCAGGTGAGTCAACAGGACAAATCGGAACACATTGCTAGGCAATGACAACAGGAGATTGTCATTGAGGATCAACACTTTCAGCTTGTTGAGTTTGCTGAAAGCCCCAGCCTCGATAGCACTGATATAATTGTAGTCAGCCTGTAAGTACTCCAGGCTCTCCAGGCCCAGGAAAGTGTCCTCTCTTAAGATTTCCAGCTTGTTGTTGTTGAGGTGTAGCCTCTTAAGGGTTCGAAGACCTATGAAGGCCCCAGTTCGGATCTCTAACATGTCATTATTGCCCAGGTGCAGAGTCACGGCATTGGAATAATTGACAAACTCATTGGGGAAGAGGCGAGTAAAGGCATTGCCATTGAGGAAGAGCTGATAGATCTTGGAGGGGGGCGGCAAGAGGAGACTGACGGTTGTAAATCCCTTGTTTTCGCAATTAATATTCAGCACGTTCTCCTTCTCCTCACAAGGGCAGCGGCTCTTGCTGCAAATGTCTTTGGCAGGTTTGCGGCTCTCCGTCTGCGAGATCCCAGCCACTGTGAACACACTGAGCAACCAAACACCCTTCAGCATCTTTATGCTCCGGCGAGCCCAGCTTCGGCACCTACAGTCAAACCTTGGGGGGGGGGACGAGGAAGGAAAAGCAGAACCCGAATTAAAATGGCCAGCTGGGAAGAAGGCAGGAACAAGGGGAGAGAGCTAGGAAGTTTCATCCAAGTTTCTTGCAGCAGTCTCTCCCCCTCCCCCTCTGGCTTCCTGGGAACGCATCCAAGAACTTTTATGCCCCACTAGGACCTTGTTTTCACATCCCCTGGGCATCCCCTTCTCCACCCTCCCATCACGCTTTGACTTAACAGCCTCTTTAACGGCTCTCTCTTGGCTTTTCGGTCCTCTCCACTGAATTCTCCCCTCCACTCCCCAGCTCTGCCCCTTTGCTCTCCTGGGAAGAATGGGGACAGGGTGGGGAGGACGAAGAAGGGGGAAGCATCCACTTGCTAACAGCCCACCATGCCCTACTTAAGGCTTACCTCCCTCCCCCAGCCACTTGCATTATTCCAGTCCTCCCTGACCTGCCAGCTCAGCACTTCTCCAGCACACCTCCCCTACCGGTGCCGTGGAGACCCCCTAAGCCAACTGTCCCGGCCCCCTTCGACCCCAGGCAGGACCGAGGTTCCCCCAGCAGAGCCTTGCCCCAATACTCCTTCTCTCCCCCGCTCCCCCTCCCACGTCCCCCCCGCAATCAAGCGCGTTCAGCACCGTGGCCGGCTCAGCTCCGTAATTTTCACCCCAATCGCTCCCTCCCCGATCCCATCAAGTAATCAAGAGCTGTAACCAACGCCTCGGCTGGGGACCGTCGTCTGCCAGGAAAGAGGGGCGGGGAGAGAGACTGATTCCCTGGCCTCGCTCCCTTTTCTCCTCCTTTCTATAGAACCCAATCATGTCCTTATTGTCAAACGGGGAGGTTGGAGGGAGGGGTATACGCGAGAGTAATGGAATTAAGCCCCCGCCACTTAAAAAAGGGGGGGGGGGGCGACCGCATTTTAAAGTCCACGAACCCTTGCGGATCCAGGTCCCTTATTCTCAGTTTACCCACCCCCATACCTTCTGTATGATTCAAGAGCAGGCTTGGGAGGCATGATAGCAACCCCCCCCCCCACCATAGCATCTCTCCGACGCTTAGGGGCCCCGCTGCTGCTCCCTCTCTCTTTCACCCCAGACTTTTAAAAGGCATTCAGACCGTCTCTGGGGCTTTTCGGCAGTGACACGATGGATGGAAGGGAAGGAGAAAAATCTCAGGCCACTAGACTTTCCCCCCCCCCCCTCGAAAAGTAGACCCCCAACACACAAAATAACCCTGTTAGAAACTTCCCCAATCCCACGCTTGCTATACCGTTCAAGCAAGCTCGAGGGGAGTCCATGGCTCCCAGAGTCCACCCATACGGTCCCAGAGCCTCCGCACCGCGCACCCCCTCTCTCCATATCCCTTTCCTGCGCCTTAGCGCCCACGCATCACACACTCCGCGGGGCAGAGAGGGGTTGGGGGGGGGCTCATGGGCGACGACTTGAGAGGACCCCCCCACACACACACACACACTAACTCCCGCACGCGCGGACTGTGGAATCTGCGAGTCTCCCTTCCAGGAGGGAGCCGTCCTGGCAGGAGAGCCGGGAGCTGCGGTACTCACTCATCAGGAGGAGCGGCGGCATCCCTCCTTCGCCTCTGCGCTCAGCCACGAGTTCAGCATCTTTGCGGGAGAGAGCCTGTGGCTAAGGAGCCCCCCTGCCCGCCGAGCGCTGGTCGCCCGGACCCAGGAGTTGCTCAGCGGGGTGCTTTGCAAGTCGGGCTCATGAGGAAGAGGAGGCGGCGGCACGATTGCTGCTGCTGCTGCTGCTACCGCCGACTCGGGGAAAGGCGTGGGCCACGGCAGGCAGGCACCTCGCCTCGCTCTCCGGCTCCGACGGCTTCCCAAGCACTTTGAACGGGCAGCCTTTTGGCAGGCTCGCCTTCGACCGAGCAGGGGCTGACGTCACGCGCGGGGCTGGTGTTGCTGGGGCAGAGACGGGGCGGAGACTCTTTTTCTTTCGCCCCAAACCAGCTCTGGCTTCCCGGGCTCCTTTTTGGCACGGCCGCCGCGCGCTCTGATCTTCACCGCCCCTCTGAAGGAGAAAGGTAATGGCAGCGGCTGGATCCCTCGTGCGGGCGGGGGGGGGAGGACGGGGGCGCCAGGCCCCTCCCCGAGGCCCAAACCGGACCCGCTTTTGCTCCGTACGCTGGATTCGATTGGCTCGCCCCGTCGCCCTCTCCTTGGCAGGCTCCCTCCACACTTCCGTCGTTCAGCTGGTTCACTCCTGCACACCCGAAGCCGGACTTGCCTGTGCGAACTGATCGCGGCGTTCCTCGTGCCCCGAAACTTTCATTGGGAAGCCCATCTTCCCGAAATCCTGCCGTTCACACGTTCCCACCATTCCAGTAACCAAATGCGCAAAAACGCGGTGGCGGCACGGGAGGGCTGCGTGCCTGTGTGAACCAGCGAAATCCTTCAGGCAGGCTTCGTGTTATTGACAGTCGGGGCTCTATTCAGAGCCTGCCTGGACATCCACTTTGCCCTGGAAGGCAGGTTCCCTAAAGGCCAAGTCTTAGGTTACACTTGTAGGTAGGTGCGGGGGGGGGCAGGGAGGAGCGCGAAATTTTAATCCAGCCCACTTATGCCTCATTGTGCTGCACTCTTCAGGTCAAACTAATGGCCAGTGTCTTCCCAACCTGAGGGCACACAGGTTTAGTGCTGGATAATGCATGACAATGGCTCACTTACCTCACTTATTTTTTATCCTTTCCATTTTATCCTCAGAACACCCCTGTGAGATAGGGTAGTGAGAGTGACTGGCCCTAGGTCACCTAGTGAGCTTTGTGGCAGAGTGGAACCCAGGGCCTGCTTACGCCTATCCCAGTTCCATATGGCTTATAATTGAAGCCTGTCGTCCTGGACAAACACATCTTGGCATTTGGATCACACACGCAAACTCATCACACATCAAGGTGGGGCTTCCTGATGAGCATATGGCAGATTGTCCACTGTTCGGATTTCAGCCACTACTTTGCATGATGCCTATGAGCAAGTTTTTTTTGTTTGTTTTTTTTAAAGGAAATCATATGGGGAATTGGTGGGGCTTGAAGGGCTTCCTGACTGTCCTTCTCTCCTCAAAGTTCAAGCAGAGCCCTTCTGAATTATACCAAAGTCTCATGTTGTCCAGCATATTGGTTTGGTGGTGGCCAAGTAGATGCTCTCAGAATTTCTCAGAGAAGCCTATGCTGGAATGGACAAAAAGGCCAAGGAGAGGGAACATAGCTCAGTGGGAGCGGCTGTGCTTTGCAATGTACAAAGTGCAGTGCTGGGCTCTGTGGAAGGGGCCATGGCCCAATTGTTGGCTTCAGAAAGTCCCAGAGTCAATCCCCGCTTTTCTCTGACAGCCCAGAAAGCTATTGCTGGTGAGACTAGACCATCCTGACCTAGATGGACCAATGGCCTGACTCATAAGAACATAAGAGATGCCAATGTTGGATCAGGCCAAAGGCCCATCCAGTCCAACACTCTGTATCACACAGTGGCCAGAAATACCAGTGCCATCAGGAGGTCCACCAGTGGGGCCAGTATAAGTGGGACTCAGTATAAGGCAGTGGGACACCAGTGGGACTCAGTATAAGGCAGCTTCATCTGAGCTAGCTGATCATGCAAGCGCATCCCACGCCCTGTATTCCAGTGACATCCTGGGGGACTTTCATCAATGTGAATATTTTCTCAATGGGCCTCTCATTCTTAAAGTGTGTGTGTGTGTAAAGGGCTGTCAAGTCACACCTGAGTTATGGTGACCTTGTAGGGTTTTCAAGACATGTTCAGAGGTGGTTGCCCATTGTCTCCCTCTGCATTGCAACCCCAGAATTCCTTAGTGATCTCTCATCCAAATACTTAGCTTCTGAGATCTGACAAGATCAGGTTAGCCTGGGCCATCCAGGTTAGGACATTGAATTATGGGCCTCTCTTAAAGTGTGTAGCCTAGCGAGTATCATGTTCTCTAGCTAGTCATCAGCCATGTTACTCCTGTTTTACTTTCCCAAAAGTATTTCTGAGGATTGGGGTATTCTGAGGAGTATAACCCAAGGATGCAATCTAGTGTGCATTTACTAGAAAGTAAGTTCCTGTGGAGCTTGATGAGATTTCTGCAGCCACTGCGGCACATCAGCAAAAAAATGTCGGTGAGAGATTAGAAGAACAGCACATTGGAGAAGGGAGAGGACAGAAATAGAATTCATTGCACACATCCAGGGATGCTCCTCTGGTAAGCAAAAGCAAGAGGATGCTTCAATTAAAACTAGGTCTTCCACTTGATAATAGTTCGCATTTATAACAGCTAACACTTTATGTGCTTTAGGATTCTTTCTAGTGGTCTTATGCAGTAGGCAGTTATTAATCTCTCCACATAAGGAAGATGATAGAGGGCTAGGACAGAGACACGTGCTAACTTCCACATTATGGAATGCACTGGTTGGGTCCGGGGTCCTCACTCTTGCCCTTTGCAATAGTCCCTTGGTTCACACGTTGCAGTATGCACTTGTGCATTTCCCCAATGGGCCACTTAGGGCTCCCCTAGGATGTTTTCAGGTCAAGAAAATGTTGGGAAGGGGGAATGGCTCAAAGCCCTTGTCTATGTGTATCACATTTGCAGTGAGAACCGGGCACCATGTGTTCAGAAACTCACATGTGAGTGTTACACATGACACAGGCTGAGTTCCCCGGACCCAACCTATGTAGTCCATACTTGTTTCTTTGATTTTACTTACTGTATACCCCACCTTTCTCCCCAGTGGAGACCCAGTGTGGCTTACAGTGTTCTAATTTCATCCATTTTAAAATCGCAACAACCCTGTGAGGTGGGTTAGGCTGAAAGAGTATAATTGGTAGAAGGTCACCCAACAAGTTTCCATTAGAGGATTAGAATCTGGGCTTCCCAGTTCCTAGTTCAAGACTCTAACCACTACAACCTGCTGGCTGTCATGTGGAATTTAGCATATCTACCATGGAACTTGGTAGAAATTGTTTGTTGAAAATCATATCACACAAGCAGCAAGATTTAATGTGGGGAAGCTGGATGTAAAGAACTCAGGGAGACTGTTCCTTAGTGTTAGTTTACAGTCACCAAGTTAATGAGAAGTTGAGTTGGTGCCACCCTGCCTGACCCAGTGCCCTCACTGAGCCTCAAAAAATGCCCGCTATCAGTCTTCTTCTTTTTCCGTGCTGAAAGATAATTCCTGTTCCGTGATGTTGGGGGTGTATGGATGTGAAAGTGGAAAAGTCTTCTGTGCTTTGAAAAGAAGAAGGTATTTGAGTAAGATCACCTGTTGTACTTGCCACTGCCAGAGAAACTGCATCTGTCAAAATCCCCTCTTCTCTTAAAAGCACAGAAGCTGCCTTCTTAAACACGAGGTTATAAGAACTTTCCTTCAGTGTGTGAATTTGGATGTCTGTCTGTTCCAAGTCTCAGTCAGAGCAGCAGGCCAGGAAGGTAGGGTTGCCAAATTCCAGGTGGCAGCGGGAGATCTTCTGTTATTTACAATCTGGATAAAATGGCCACTTTTGAAGGTGGAGTCTATGGCATTATACCCCACTGAAGTCCCTCCCCTCCCCAAACCCTGCCCTCCTCAGGCTCCGCCCTCAAAATCATCAGGTATTTTCCAGTCTGGAGCTGGCAACCCAACAGGAATAGGAGAATATGTGCAGCTTATCACTGGTCCTGTAACTGCAGCATTAAGATTTCTTAAACAAACAAACAAACAAACACACTTGGATGTTTAAATAGGGCTGCTAGGACCCTAGGCAATCTGGAGATGGTCCCAGCCTTTCAAGGCACTTGCAATAGATTAAAACTGCATGGACTCTGGAGTTGTGAGGCTGTACGTGTGTTCTAGGGAGGAAAGGCAGGTTGCTCCCCGTGCTGTTCGGTGAGATATCTGCATATCCTCCTCTGCGGACCTGTTGAAATTGACTGATAGAAATGGCCACTTCTCTCTTTGAAAATATACAGGGATGAAGTGAATAACCAGCTTCATTGGACCATAGAGAACTTTAGAGTCTCTGAGCTCTCGCTCTCCCTGTAGCTTAAGTGGTTGACAGGTTCTGGAGGTTCTTTCAGGGTCCTAAGACCTGCTGTGTGGCCAGCCATCTTTTGCAAGAAACAGAGAGGATAGGAAGGAAAAATAATTGTGGCTTTTCTATGTGATGGCTATTGTTATTCTGAGTGGATTGACACGGGTATACCCTTTCATGATTTATAGAAGTAGAATGGATCCAGTTTGTTTGAGGAACTGAGAGAAACATCTGCATTCAGTTAGAATTGATCACCTTTGACTTTACAGAATTTGAGTGCCCCCCCCCCCGTTGTCAAATGCTACTTTGAAAGAATCTGTATGGGATTTTCCACCTGCATACTTAAGACTTTGGGCAAAATATTGTTTTATGGTCAGTTTATTTAGTAACCATTACAAAACTGTTATGGGTAGGGTTGCCAGGTCTGGGTTGGGAAATACCTGGAGGTTTTGGGGGTGGTCTTCTGGGAAGCTGACCGAGCCATGTGGCTTCTGGAGCTCAGCCACCTTTCTCGTTGAATGATGTAGGCTAGCTCCTACATTGCTTGTGATTCACTTCTCCTCTAGCCTGTGAGGCGTTATCATGCCAGGAGCATAATCATCTGTGTGATCTGCCAAGTTGTCCCATGGAAAGGTACCATGACCAGGTTGTCAGTGAAAGCTAGCATTGGTTGAGGCCAGCAGCACACTAGATTTCCCTCTTATCTTTCCTGATTTGCTTATCTCTAGATAATAAACTTGCTTCTCTGTGTCCTTTATGTCTGGGACTCCCTCCCAGGATATCTATGTGGACTGTGCTACTCTCCCTCATCAAAATGACCTCTTAGACTTAACTCTTAGTCCTCAAACCCAAGTTAGCAAAGGATGTAGTAACCATATCTATGTCTGTTCCTCCCCACATTTCTCCCTTTCCTGGTCTTACTCTATTTACTTAGATATTTATATCCTGCTTTTCTACCTAGTGGGGACACAACACAATACATTTTACAGCATTGTTTTCCCTTCCTCCATTTTATCCTCATAACAACAATAACCCTGCAGGGTGGGTTAGTAGCAGGGTAGGCTGAGAAGTGCTTGGCTCAAGGTCACCCAGTGAGATTCCATGGTAGACTGGAGACTTGAACCTGGTTTTTCAGGTCCTAGTCCAATCACTATGCTTGTGCTGGTTCTGCGTTGCTTCCCTATGTTTGAATAGAGATTGTGAGCTCATTGGGGCAGGGAACTTTATCTTTATTTCATGATAAAGCACCACAGACCATAATAATAATCAGAAATCCCGAGAGAACCACCCTTGGAACTTCAGGCCAAGCTCTGCATCTTTGTGGAGGGTGTATTGCTGTGTGTGGTCCTCTAAAGCCCTGTGTGTCAGAAATGCATGCCTCTGTAGTTTGTGTCTGTTTCCAGCTGCGTGTGAGCTCAGTGAGAGCTCACCCCTGCTTCAAAGGTGTGGACTGTGCATTGCTGCTGTCACTGACTCCAGGAGCTGGTGTGCCCGTCTCCCTGTGGTAGTTGGTGTCGCCATTGTGATATTTTTATTCCTCACCCACCACGATTATTAAGAAAATAAACAGTTACTGCATTTAGCTGTAAACAGCCTGCGGTGTAATTGTACAGAGCAGAGCAAACTCCGTGCCAGACAGAAGCAAAGGGGACGGTGTGAACACGCAGAGGAAACAAAGAGAGGTGGACCCTGTTGTCACTGGCATCGTTCGGGAGAGCAGGAAGGGTGCACAAGAGCCGACGTGAAGGGCAAAGGGAGCAGAGAGCTGGCAATCTGCCCCCATCGCCTGCTGATGCCTCTGCCCTTGTGCTTTTGTCACAACATCTGGCGCTCAGCAGTAATGTGGTGGGACATAGCTGCTTCTCCTGGATGAGGCTCTGGGGGTGGGGAGATCAACTCGGAAGCATCTCATCCTGTGGGCTCCATTCCAGAGGCTGACTACCCAGAGAATTACTGCCTCTTGGCCAAGAGCCATTTCTTCCCCAGCATACATTTTGCAAATGCTGTCAGGTTCTGCTGGGGATGGGTCTGAGTCCAGGGCTGTCTCCTCCTCCAGGTTTGCTTTCCTTGGGCCAGTGTCCCAGGATGGAGCCTCAGAACAGAGCAAATAGAGGGGGTTTATCTTCACCCAGGTTCTACACTCTGCTCTGCAATGATCTATTCCCACCTGCCAGGGAATGGGTCTGGCTCTTCCTCCCTGGCTGCTCCTATGTCAGTTTGGTGTGGTGGTTAAGTGCGCAGACTCTAATCTGGGAGAACCGGGTTTGATTCCCCACTCCTCCACTTGCACCTGGCTGAATGACCTTGGGCAAGCCATAGTTCTGATAAGAGCTGTTCATGAAAAAGAGCAGTTTCTGTCAAGAGCTCTCTCAGCCCCACCTACCTCACAGGGTGTTTGTTGTGGGGAGGGGAAGGGAAAAGAGTTTGTAAGCTGCTCTGAGACACCTTTGGGTAGTGAAGGGCAGGATATAAATCCAAACTACTCCTCCTCCTCCTCTTCTTCTTCCTTCTAAATGTTTCCCCAAGGGAGGGCCAACCCCAGGCTCAGCCAGTCCCCCTTCCCCAACCCAGTCCTGGGGAGTGACAGGACCCTGGGCCAATGGATCATTGCCTTGGATTGGTGCACTCACTGACCCTTCCCCGTGGACTTCTTTTAAGAGGTAGTTGCCCCACCCAACCTCCTCTAAAAAGGTCAGTGCTGTCTGCTCTCCCCGTAGGGTTGCCATTCCCTCCATGGGGGTGGGTTTTCCCCTGATTTCAGGGCCCCCAATCCACTGCAGACCAGCTGGCCAGTGGGGGAGCCCAGCCCTGAAAGAGCCCCACTGTGCCTGACATGCCCGGCATGATGACCATAGAGTTTTTGGCCAAATGCTAGAACAGGGCCTTTTCTGTGGCAGCTCCAACTCACTGGAATGAGCTTCCAGATGAGATCAGGGCCCTGCGGGACCTTTCACAGTTCTGCAGGGCCATGAAAACAGAGCTCTTTCACCAGGCATTTAGGTAAGGAGTTGTGTTATCATCTGTGCCCTGTGCCAATTCTATTTCCAGCCTGAGCCCGCTGATAGTGGAAGTACCGCTGAATGCACTTTACTACAGCTATACCACCATCGTTATGTTAATGGTTTTAATAACTTTTGCATATTTTTAATGGACATTTATATTGTTGTCTTACCTATTGTTTCTTATGTAAGCCGCCCTGGGCCTGCCTTCGTGGGGAGGGCGGGGTAAAAAAATCAAATAAATAAATAATAAACATTCCCTGCAAGTTGTGCTCATTGCAGTGACACCACTTCTGGGTGATGTCATCATGGTGTATGCGTGAGAAAATCACAGGAAGAAGAATGGAGCCCTTCGCCAGCAAAAAGTAAGTACCTGGCAACCCTATCTCCCTGCCCCTTTGCCAGAGCTTTCCTGAGGCTCAGTGCCATGGTCATCTCTGAGAGGAATTGATTTGAGTTGGTGTAGTGTATTCAAAGCTGCCTTGAATGCATGCTATGTTGTGAAACATCTAATTGAAATGTAATGTAAGCTTCCGTCTTAGGCTAAGATCCAAATCCATCCAATCGTGTTACTAGCCCAGGAAGCACCTAACCAATCACTTTCAAGCAAGCTCCCTGACCGGGAACATCCGTGATTGGTCCTTATGTGAACAACCTTATTGGTTGGTATTTGTACAGTGGGTGTGGCTATATTAGCCGGGAATGTTTAAAAGCAGGACAGCTGCAATGTAAAGGCTGTTCTGGCTATCAGAGGTAGATCTGTGTTGGGGTTGTGTTCGAGTTGAAGAATAAAGCTGTGTTCTTGCTGAATCACTCTCCGACTGCTTTGTTAAGTGAGTGACTTAACAGTTGGCTTCTACTGCTGAGAGCCAGTTGGGCTCCTTCAAGCTGGCTGACTCCTGAGAAGACTCCATCAAGACCACACCCTGCTGTGACCTGGCAGACAACTTCCCCACCCTTGGGGGTTGCTGGCCCAGCATGCCTTCGGGGGAGCTTGCAGTCACCTAGAGTAAGTGTGGGGGTGGAGGCATCAACCCCAGATAAATGTGTTGTGGGAAGCATCTGGAAAACGGAGAAAGACCAGGACTGTTAGCACAAGAGCCAATGTAGTTTATTGCAAAGTTTAGAGCATCAGACCAGGTTCAAATCCCCACTCTGCCATGAAGCTTGCTGGGTGACCTAGGGCTAATCATGACAGCCTAGTCTGTCTCCTAGGTGTGTGGTAAAGACAGAAGACAGAGCTATGTATGCTGCCATGAGCTCCTGGGAGGGAGGGAGGGCTGAAAATCGAATGCATGGTTTATCTTCTCTTTTGAGACTTTAACACCAACACAGTGACTTAAATAAACATGCAGGTCATCCAAAAACATGATGTAGGTATCATTCTGATACACTAAAAGAAGCAGGCCAGATAGAGTGGCACTATTACAACTTCTCATGGTTGCGGAGGTTCTGTTCCACTGTATCTGAGGAAGTGTGCTTGCACACAAAAGCTTGTACTGTGGATAAAAAATTGTTGGTCTTAAAGGTGCCATTGGACTCAAACTTTATTCACCTTCTCATTGGATCTGCCTGCAGTCCAGTAAAGCACATCCAGTGGCAGATATATAAAAATGGAACCCTAAAACTATTTGACAGAGCAGCTGTGGTCTCCAGTGTTGGCAAACCTTCCTTTAAAAGCCAAAGGAGGTGACAACTAAATGATATTGTCATTTTATACAAATTGCTTATCTTTCTAGATATTCCTTCCCATGGAAATGAGATGGGGGGGACTAGAGGTGGGGTCTTTCTCAGTGATGGTGCCCCACCTGTTGAATGTCTGAATGGTCTTCTGTATAAAGATCCCTTCTGCCTACTTTATTAGAATTTCAGTGCCAGGCCCATGCAGGCTTTTAGCTTAATTTTTATCCCATTGCTATTATACTTTTTATCTGGCCCATTTTCTTGTCTGCTGATACTTTAATGGGATGTTGTTATGGCCTTTTTTCTGTGTTTTTATACCTTTGGTTGTTTCACGCTGCTGATTTCATTAGTAGACTGCAGATTTTAATATTGGGAAGCTAAGTAGTGTCTGTTCTAGTTATGGGCATGAACTGCATCTTTATGATTTGGCTCATGGTTCGTAGCTGAACTAGAAACCTATACAAAGCAGGAGGTTGGTTTGCAAATCCTGCTTTTGCTCCCCACCAAAAGTGGTGAGGAGCAGAAAGCAGGAGTTTAAATAGCTTCCAGCTATTTAAACCAAACAGCTCAATGGCGCTCCAGCCCTCAGCTGTTTGTTTTAAATGGCTGGGAGCCATTTAAACCACTGCTTTCTGCTTTCCACAGCTTTCCACAGCTTTCTGCAGGGAAATAGCTGGTCTGTGTGGATCAAACTGCTCCATGTGGAACAGCTGTTTAAAGGGGCTTCCTTAGGCAGCCAACACTGCCCAAGAAAGTCCCTTTAAACAGCTGAGCCATGGGAGTAGTTTGCTCCTCACAGATCAGCTGTTTAAAAGGGCTTTCTTGGGCTGTCAACCCCAGGGTCCGAGCCATTTAAACCCTTGCTTTCTGCTCCCCACAGCTTTTTGTGGGAAGCAAAAAACAATGATTTAAATAGTTCCCAGCCATTTAAACCAAACAGCTGTTTGCTGTGAAGAGCAGAAAGCAGGGGTTTAAACCTCTGCTTTCTGCTCTTCTCAAATCACCACAAATTGCATCAAAATTCATGAAAGTCCACCACCGGCAGCTCCGCTGGAGCACCATGGCCAGACCACTGCAGGATGGGAGCCATGCTGCGCTGACTACTGTTGTGGCCGGGAGGCCAGGCCTCGCTCTGGGCATGACGGTGAGCCTGCTGCCCCCCCATATGCTGGAGGCCACCCGCCCTGGCTGCTGGGCTGAACTGTGCCCTGTGCCATGCCACAGCACTGCCCCCCTGCTCCCTGTACCACTGCATGCAGGGCCTGGAACTAGAGTGGAGTCACCCTGGCCAGACGGATGGGGAATGAGGGAGTGGCACGGAGACACCGTGGAGGGCTGGGTGGATCACGCCTCCTCTGCCACTGCCTGACGCCGCTGGATACTGGGCAGGACCAGAGCAGCTGCCTCTCTGGGCGGCCACTTGGCGAGTGAAAACTGTGGCGGCATCAGCATCAGCAGGTGTGCCTGGGGACCTGGCAGTAGCAGCAGGACTCTCACCCCCATTCCACCAACCCCCCGTCAGCCTCCTCCTCCTCCTCCTCCTTATCCCTCAGTACAGTGCCATGGCTCCCCATCTCCCACCCACCTCCCCGGTAGGCCACTCAGCAGCGGCTACCTGGAGCCTTGGCGGGGTGAGTGTGGCCCCTCCTCCCAAATGAGCAGTGGATGGCAGACAGTGGCAGGCAGCCACCAGCTTCAATGCAGGCCAAGGCCAGGACGGGCAGAGCAGCAGAGCGAAGCAGAAAAGCCAGAGTCTCCGTCTTCTGAGGGGGCCGGTCACAGTGGCAGGGCTATGGGCAGGACTCAGGCAAAGGAGCCAGTGACCTTCTGAGTGGCAGTTCAGACAGCCGATTGATTTTGGCGCACATCGAATCTTGCCACTCCAAAACAGGATTATTATATAGGAGAGATTAAAATGTTTATATCCTACCTTTTCTTGTGGCTCAAGGTAGTTATCACAATTTAAAATATCTCCCTTATAAATAAAAGCTGAATGGTGGTGGCACTTCTCTAGAACATTCCACATGCTCCAAAATCAGTTCGCTCTCTGATCAGTCATTCAGAGGGTCTCCCTGTCCACTGGCTGCTTTGCCTGAGTCCTGCCTCCAACATTCTAAACATCTTGCTCTTCCTCCCCCCCCCCCACAGCCAGCCAGAACTCAGAGGTTATTTGCATATACAGCCTCATTGGCCTTTGCCTCGGAACACAGAGGTCATTTGCATATGCAACTTGATTGGCTTTTGCCTCTAACATTCTAAACAGTTTGCCCTTCTGAGGTAAAATGTGTCCAATCTCCAGGTGAGGGCTGGAGATCACTCAGAATTACAACTACTTTCCAGATAACAGAGATCAGTTCCCCTGGAGAAAATGGTGGGCTAAGTATCCTTATATGCTGCTGAGGTGGCCCCCATGACGGCCAATGTGACGTAGCAGTCAGGGCTTCAGAGCATGGGAGAGGCTGCAGGTGTGTGGCGGGTGGAAAGCTGAAGAGTGAGGGGGAAATAAAGGTAGGTTGACGATTGGCTGGGCAGGAGATAGGGTTGCCAACTCCAGGTGGTAAATTCCTGGAGATGTGAGGGATGGAGCCTGGAGAGGGTGAGGTTTCAGGAGGCATGGGACCTCAGACAGGTACAAAGCCATAGACTCCACCCTCCAAACCAACTATTCCCTTCTGGGGAACCATAGTTGCCAATCTCCAGGTGAGGACTGGAGATCACTCAAAATTGTAACTGTTCTTTAGGTAGCAGAGATCAGTTCCTCTGGAGAAAATGGTTGACTCAGTGTCATTACACCCTGCTGAGGTTGCCACAGCAAATTGACACTGAGTGTCCAAGGCCGGGGCACCTGCCCAGAGCCTCTTTCTATAGGCCATTGTATTTATTTCCACAACGGGCCTTTCCCCTAGTCTGGAATAAAACACATGGAATAAAATGCCACCAAATATCTCCCTCCTCATTAATAGATACCCTGTGATCTGTACCCCATTAAAAGCCCAGCCACAGAGAATGCCCTTGCTGTGTTGGAAGGAAGGAAGGAAGGAAGGAAGGAAGGAAGGAAGGAAGGAAGGAACGAAGGAAGGAAGGAAGGAAGGAAGGAAGGAAAGCCACATGGCCCTA
>NW_015168106.1:106258-124594 GCF_001447785.1 Gekko japonicus
CCCCCCCTGGTTCCCCCCCCCCCCCTACCCCCCCCCCCCCAAGATGTTTAGGAATTTCTCAACCCAGAATTGGCAACTGTTCAATGCACCCCTTTCTGTACTCAGGGAGCCTGTTCCACTGACATAGAAAAGGCATGGGCTCTGGTTGATACTAGGGGGGGCCACATAAGCAAGTGGCATACTAAGAAATGCAACTGGCACATAGAGGCCAGGTTGGAGACCTCTGCTTTAGAAGATTCTCTCCAGGCTTAGTATGGCAGGCCAGTGGTCGGTGGCAGTTCATTAAACTTGTGATAAGTTATTCCAGGTGAAATATACTGGGTTCAGACATGTAGAAGTGATCAGCTCATAGTTTATTAGTGATTCAGCAAGAGAAAGAAGAATGGCTATCCGTGGCCAAAGCCAGGTATTTATGCCTGAAAAGGGTTACACCCAAAACACACCCACTCCAAACAATAGGCTATTTACACTCTATTGTTTCCCAGTTGGTTTACTCTAGGATCCCTGTCTCCCTGCTGGTCCATTCTAGGATCCTAGCGATCTATTGTTATGCATCCCAAGCGAAGTCCTTTTGCAAGGACAGTTCAGGCTCAATACAGACAGGCTCAATACATAACACCAGGTATCTGGAATGCAAGTCAATCCTTGTACTAGCCAGGGTGGGATGTAAACCCAGTTCAATATCTGCTAGCCAGGGTAGGATTTAAGCTTAGTTGTTCTGGAGGTCTGCACTATTTGGCCATATAACGATTAAAAAAAAATAGATGGGCAGTAATAATCTCGGTGATTTAAGAGTGCTGCTGTTGCTTACAAGTTGGTCCCATCTGTGGACTAGCAATACCTCCTCTTCTGTCTTCTTGCTTCCTACATGCTTAGTCATTATATTTGTAAATAAAGAGATACTGAAACATTGCAAGTTCAATACACTCCCATTCCTGCAGCGAGGGCAGAGGGCAAAAGAATATACTTACTGGCACCTTGAAAATATTAGTTTCCTAGACAGGAAGGTCTGGAAATGCCATCTCAGAAGAATTAATTTGTTTGTGCAGCTCCATACTCTATACAAGGCCACCCCAGCTCTGCCAACTAGATTGCTAAGATCCTGCTCCCAGCACAGGAGATGGGTTATGATTTATTGAACTTGGCAGTGTAAGGGCACACTGTGTTGACTCCGAGACCACTTCTGGCAGGGAACTCTCTGGCAGAGAAAAAAATAGTAACAGGTAGGTGTTTAGAAGGCAAGAAAACCCAAGCGTCCCAGGTTACCTGACCTGAATTAAATGAACCACTGTTCAAGCACTTGCGACACAGCCAATGACCGCAGGAATTCTATACATGCTAAAGGAAGGGAAATTTTTGTGTTTAATTTTGTACAAGGTACACCAATATGTAGGCTGAAGCTGAGCTACAGAGGGTTTTTGTGGTCAGGGATGGAGGGCTGGTGAGAGCAGATTCTCTCCAAAGAAAAGCACCTGGTGATGTGTACATGGCTGCAAATTCCTTGGACTCCATCATCTTCCAGTACAGTCCTAACCAGAGTTACATCCTTCTAAGAGCATTGACTTCATTGGGTGTAGAAGGGTGTGACTCTCCTTAGGATTGCACTGTTTGTTTCTAATTTTCCCATGCAGAAGAAGTCATCCAGAGTTCACAGACAAGAGGCCAGCATAGGGTTGCCAGCTCTGGGTTGGGAATGATCTAGAGATTTTAGGGGTGGAGCCTGGGGAGGGCGGGATTTGGGCTGGGGAGAGTCTGCAGTGAGGTAAAATGCCATAGAGTCCACCCTTCAAAGCAGCCATTTTCTCCAGAGGAACTGATCTCTACTGTCTGGAGATCAGTTGTAATAGCGGGAGATCTCCAGGTGTCACCTGGAGGTTGACAACTGTAGGCCAGCATGATGAGGAAGTTAAATGCAAGCTTCAGTGTAGCAAAGTCTGTATTTATGTGGAAAGTCAACAAGTCTCACTGGGTAGCTCCTGGATGGAGGAGCTCTTTGGATAGTTTAATTTTTATCCCAGCCCTCCCCAGATGCTTGATGCAGATAATGGTTTACAAAATGAAAGACAATAAAAAAAAATACAACAGAGATGAAAAAGGCATCTGGTTTCACATTACCTGAGAATTTACCATTCCGGTGCATAATGAATATTGATCATCCCTTCATATGAGAATTTGACTTATTACCAAGTTTATTTCTTTTGTAATAAGTCAAGTGTGGTTATTGTTTTTACTATCCTGATTTTTGAAGCCTAAAATTGGTGGTGGATCAGTTTTTTTTCTAATATGTTTTTGTTTCCCAACTGGAAAAAAAAATCAATATATACTAGCAAAATTATTGTGGTGGGTGCAACATCTGCCTTATATGACTGGCAAATGCCTCCCACAATGCATTTTCAAAATGCATGCTGGAAAAGAAGTTTCAGAGGGTAACTGTGTTGGTCTGCAGTCGAATAGATCCAAGTCCAGTAGCACCTTAGAGATGAACAAGATTTTCAGGGTATAAGCTTTCAAGAGTCAAAGCTCCCTTAGATACTGGCTGCTGAAAGGAACTTTGACTCCCAAAAGCTTATACCCTGAAGATCTATCTTGCTCATCTCTCTGAGGTGTTCCTGGACTTAAATCTACCTGGGGAAGAAATGGCATTTGACCAGGAGGCAGTATATAACAGAGCAGTCAGCCTCTGGAATGGAGACCACAGGATGAGATGCTTCTGATTTGGTCTCCTCACCCCCAGAAACTGGACCATCTTCAATGGGGAAGCTTCTCCCTCCATCTTCAGCTACTGTTGATGTGGCCATGGCAGGGAGCACCGAAAGCAGCCAGGTATCCCTAATCAATGTCTCTTCTGGTTCTGGGGCTTCTGCTGGAGGGACATTTTGTATTGATTGTTCTCGTTTGTATTGTATTTTGATTCCTGTAAGTTTGGGATCCAGTTTCTTGCAGGAAAGCAGGATATAAAACAAATAATGCAGAAATTCTGATATGTGGGACACAGAAACCACTTCTGTGTGCACAAGAGTACTTGCTGAACAGATTCCCCACGTAACTGATTGGTGAGCTGAGCATGAAATATGTTTTGAATAAAACAACAATAAAATATTGAGCGAGTTTGATGTTTAGGAGTCTGAACTTTATCTTCAATCAAAATCACCTTGAATTCCATGGTGGTGTGTGGGGGTGGGGGAGAAGCCTCCATAGCATTTGAATGACCTGGAGGAGTTAATTAGATTCCATTCCACTAAGAAAATAAATGGGGTTGTTCTGTGCCTTAAAAAAACAAAACAAAACTATACCTTATAGTTTCCTTTCTTCTTTTTTAATTTTAATACCACATCTCAATCTTTATTAATTTTGATCCAAACAGCTTTTGAGGGGTAAAATTAGCATATGTTCTATGGAAACACGGAGAATAAATTGATCAATTGGGCATGAAAGCAAAACAGAATATTCATGTACAGACACAGCATACACAGGATGTACACCAAGGGAAGTTTATATGCATTGCTTGTAAACTTCCTAGAAGCCTCTATTGCGTTGCCATTGGAAACAGAGTTCTGATCTAGATGAACTTTTGCTCTGATCCAACAGACTAGTTCTTATAGATCAAATGCATATGTTATCAGATTTTTAAAAAGTGCTTTTGAATGCATTCTGCACTGAGTCTCAATATACATTAATGCACAGTGCATGGTTACTTTTTATTTATGTCACATCTTGGTAGTTGCAACATTCTGCATGACTATGAGGCTAAATGAGAATTTGGTTTTTAGATGCTGCATCTTGTTAGGGAACTAAAGGAAATAATAGCCCAAGGCACTGCAATTGAAGGCCTTTCAGATTCAGCCAATCATAAGTTCCAAACTCTCGTCATTCACCTACACTTGTTTCAGGCGTATAAATAGCTGGCTGGCTTTCCCACTGCGCTTGGATTCTTGCCGCTTTGGGTACATGAAAACAAGCCTTCCTTGTCTCCATATATGGAAACTAACAGTCAAGGGTTCTTGAACACGTGCCAACTGCACAGTCATTTCCACACATCATAGAAGGTCCTCAAAACTTGCCTAGTCTTGCCAGTCCATGTAAAAGGAGGAACACATGCTGGGTTTATGATAATAGATTCATATGATGACCAGCTGGTTTCTGTGGAGTCTTTGTGCTTTACAAATTTCACATCCCATTCACAAAGGGCACTCAAGTCATGGGGAGGGGGAACAGAAGCACATAAGTTGATTGCTCAGCCATATATATATTTGTCACACAGGCAAGGTGTTTGAGGATTTAAAAAATATACATTATAAACTGAGTTTACTTTTTGTAAAGGAGAGGGGGAAAAGTTGTGGGAGCAATAAAGAATGGTCAAATTGAAGGAACAAGACAGCAATAGAGAGAACTGCATGGAAAACCAGAGGAAAAAAAAATCCAAAGTGGTCAGGTCCTAAAGAGAATGGAGCAGAAATCTGTTTCCTTCTTGCTCTTTTCCACAATGTAAGTGTCTGTCATCAGATCCACTTTTTAAGTCAACTGGGACAATTGAGTAACTCAGCTTCCTCATCGGTGGTTGTGGCTGCCTTCAGAGGTGACATTAAGCCAACTTTGGTTGCGGTCACATGCACCAGTTGAAGCGGAGGGGGCTATTCCCTCTGGAGGAATTTAACCCATGGTTGTGAGATCACACAGCCCTTAGTTTCTGTGGGTGCAGCCCGTCACTGTGTGATCAGACACAACTGCAGGTGAGTCGGGGTTTTCTTTTGTCATTTGTTTCCCATGCGCATAAACGAGGAATCGCACCAAACACTTAGGGCCCCCTGTGGGTATGCGATGATGCACCTACTGTGAGGGGGGGGGATGGCACCAAGCCAGAATGGCCTGATCAGACCATCGCAACAGCTCAGAAGTGTGCTTGCACGATGAGATGGGAAAGTCCGTCTGTGGCCCGTCACAACCCGTTTACTACCAGATTTTCTCCAGTGTCTTTTTACTCCGCTTCTGTGGTGGAGAAGCACGGGTTGCTGACGGCTGCAGGACACTTCCCAGATGTTGCTGTCTGATCGTGCCCTTTCGATCCATTGGGAATTTACATCTAGGCCAGATCTTCTGGCGTGTGTGATCACAGCCTTTGTGTATGTACAGTGTTTGTGGCTGGACTCATGCACACCTCTTGTTCCTACCCAATTCCCCCTCTTTTCTCAGTGAATCATTATAATGAAGGAATCCTGGCTGGAAACAAACTCCAGTACCCCTGAGCTAATGGAAATTATTTTGTCCCACAAGTGAAATTTGTAAACCATGATGGAATCCAGTTTAAAAATTATGGGTGGGGGTGGAAGAATTTGCGCCAGTTAACCTGAGTGTGTACATTTTCATGCTGCAGGTGACCAAAGTTTTGATTTTTAACAAGGATTTCTTCCTTGAGAAGAGAAGGAAGGGAAGAATGAGGATGAAGGAGGATAGCACATATGTGTGAGCTGGACAAGTCAGCATTCTGCACATTGTTAATTTGATACTGGCTACACACACGACACATGAATGCATGCTAGATTCCGTTATTCATTACAGTAAGGAAGGAATTACATTTTCCATTTACTCTGATGCATGTTGGTTGAGGTCCAAACTTCTTATATGTTGGAGTTTGGCTACACACGGCACATGAATGCATGCTAGATTCCATTATTCATTACAGTAAGGATTACATTTTCCATTAACTCTAATGTATGTTGATTGAGGTCCAAACTTCTTATATGTTGGAGTTGTTAATTACCTGGCTTCCAATGGAGAACTGATGCATTAGGAATCCTTTATGGTGGTTTTTTTTAAAAAATATGGTGCAAGTTTTTTAAGTTTGTCGTTCTTTAGGATCATATACATCATCCCCTTTTCTATGTTAATGATATACAAGCTGGCATTGACAATGGATTGCAACCCCCCCCCCAAAAAAAAAAAACCAACAACACAACAACACAACAACACCAACTTGATTTCATTATTTGTATAGTTGTGTCAGGATAGTTCTGTGTCATGTACAGGGTGCATTTGGGCAGCAATAGAACAACACATTGAACAGTCTTGATGCAATCAGATGTATGATCACGGCAGAACACGCATCACATCATTGTCTCACAGGGGAGGAAAAAATATGTAAATTGAAAGCACTGAAATTGCACATGATCCCATTTTTGAATTAATTTTAGAAATTACAGAACTGTGAAAGAATCAAATGGGGGAAATGTGTTCATCACTAATGCAGATATTGTCTTTTTCACTTGTGTGAACAATTATCTTGATTCCCCCTCCCCTCCAATTCTGACTGATCTACTTGGAGTGGGGAAAAATTCTTGTGCAGGCTGGACAGATAAAAAAACCCTGAGGGTGATTATGAATACAAGTGCAGATATCCTTCAGTGCTACAATTCCCTCAGTCAGAATGCACATTCTAAGCAACTGGTCAACAGGCGTGCACCAGCCTGTCAATATGACGCTCATCCATCTGCTGCAGGCAGGGTTGCCAACAACCTGTGAAAACGTGCCCTGTCTCTTTGATAGAGGTTTAATGTGTGGAAATGGGCAAGTGAAGCTTTCCATGGGATGGAGGTAAATAACATCACTTGTTAAACAGCAGTCCATGAAGCCTCTGTTGAAAGGACAGATCACTTTTTCTCCAGGCTGTTGGCAACCTTAGCTGTGGTGAAACTCTCCCTCCCTCCCCCAAGAAACAAAGAAGAGCAGAAGTTGATCAGAAGAGCGAGGACATCTGAGGGCTCTACTACTCAAGACGCTAGGAGTTCCATGCCCTTGGTAAGCTGCTGTTTGCCCACATGAGCAGATACACAGGTATCCATGTCAGTGCCTGTATGGAGCAAATAGTAGCTTCTTGGGGTTGTTTCAGATTGCGAGGGGGGGGGGAAGACCTACCCCCTCCCCTCATGCTTGGCTTGAATCAAGCTGTGCACGTGTCTGGTTTTTAGAGCGAAGAAAAAAAAGACAAACATTGGGAGTCCTGTTCATGGAAATCCAAGCATCCCGTGTTCTTGGGCTCCATGAGACCTGGAAGAAATGTATGGATGAAGAGGTAGATAGATTTCTCACATCTTTGGGCTGGGTGTTTACATGTTTAAAAAAATCCTTTGCTGAACTTAACTTGGTTTCATAGTATACAGCTTTGATTAAAGAGGCTTTTTAAAAAAGGCTATGCCTGCTAAGGTTTTTTTTATTTTCTTCTGCTGTCTAATTTGTTCTTCAGATTGGCTCGTCTTGAGTCGATATACTGGATGATTAAATTATTATCCCAATAATGAGTTTTGACATGATTAATGTCAATTACCTGTGTGACCTTTAAGTAGGTTAATTGGCAATGCTGAATAGTGATCACCTTGCAGACTGAGACTCCCTGAGATTTAACAAGCCTCATTGGCACTACCTTGAAAGAAACCTGGCTAGATCTTTTATTCTACAGGAGCATTCAGTGGGAGAAGACTGTAAGGTTTGATGCTTGCTGTTGTGCCAGACCTGGCCAATTTATGACCCACCCAGATGAGGCATCCTACCAGTTGTGTGTGATGGTCTGGTGTTTAATACTGAATCCCTTGTGATTGCAGGCAGGCAGCAAAGCCAGGAGGTTCCTCATAGTAGGTCCATGGGCAAATGAGCCCACAGCCAAGAGCCTGGTACCTCTTCTAATGACAGCATGCCACTCCCATCAGTTCTGCAAACCTTAATCTGCCCACCCTAACTCAGAGGCCAGCAAAGCAGAGGGGAGGACAAAATTAGGAATGTGTTCATAGTTTAGAGATGAGCATTTGATCCCAAACAAATGACAA
Organism: Gekko japonicus; assembly: GCF_001447785.1. NCBI lineage: Eukaryota > Metazoa > Chordata > Lepidosauria > Squamata > Gekkonidae > Gekko > Gekko japonicus. Next base: position 114,073 of record NW_015168106.1, read on the forward strand.
AAATGAACCAGCCCTGATTTGCACCATTTGCCAAGAGTAATGGGAATAGTAATAAAGGAACAGTTGCCATTTGTTTCTGTTGCTTCATTTCTTTCCCTGGCACCTGGCAATCTAACCAGAAAACTCAAGAAGGTCAAAAGAAAAGAGAAAAGGTCACATGGGATAGAACTGACATGGCAGCTTTCCAATCATTGCAGCCAAACAGATCTTGCAACAGAAGTGAATTGTGCTTATAGGCTTTTTTCCTTGAGTGACGTATCAGTGGCTCATTGCTAGTGTGATGTATTAGAGAAGGTGCTCTTAATGTTAAATAGAAATAGGGGTCATTGTATAATTAAGGAACCTTTATTTTTAACAAAGGTGGGAAGGTTTGTTTTTTCTTCATTTTGTTGTGAATGATGCCCCAATAATAATGTTAACTCTGCAGTATTGGAAAAAAATGAAAAACATGTGTTTCCCATTGAAACCAATGGAAATGAATGGGTGGCATACCAAATAAAATGACAATGAATGAACCTTTTGAAAAGGAAAATACACATCACTACTAGATTTTGGCTTTCTGAGCTCTTCCAATATCCAGAAACCTTAGGATGCTCTCATACCTAGCTGTCCTAGTGTGTGACTGGAATAAAAAAGGCCAATGCTATGCTGGGGATTATTAGGAAGGGTATTGAAAACATATCAGCCAATATCATACCCCTATATAAATCAATGGTGTGACCTCATTTGGAATACTGTGTGCAGTTCTGGTCACCTCACCTTAAAAGGGATATTATAGCTTTGGAAAAAGTGCAGAAAAGGGCAACTCGAATGATAAAAGGGTTGGAACACTTTCCCTATGAGGAAAGGTTAAAGCGCTTAGGGCTCTTTAGCTTGGAGAAACGACGACTGAGGGGTGACATGATTGAGGTTTATAAGATTATGCATGGGATAGAGCAAGTAGAGAAAGAGGTACTTTTCTCCCTTTCTCACAATACATGAACTCATAGGCACTCCATGAAATTGCTGAGCGGTCGGGTTAGAACGGATGAAAGGAAGTACTTCTTCACCCAAAGAGGGATTAACACATGGAATTCACTGCCACAGGAAGTGGTGACAGCTACAAGCATGGACGGCTTCCAAAGGGAATTAGATAAGGATATGGAGCAGAGGTCCATCAGTGGCTATTAGCCACAAGGTATAGATATGGACTCTGGGGCAAGTGATGCTCTGTCTTCTTAGTGCTTGGGGGGGGGTCAACAGTGGGAGGGCTTCTAATGTCCTGGCCCCACTGGTGGACCTCCTGATGGCACCTGGTATTTCTGGCCACTGTGTGATACAGAGTGTTGGACTGGATGGGCCTTTGGCCTGATCCGACATTGCCATCTCTTATGTTCTTATGTCCTATATTGGTACCAGCCATGAGTGCTGATCTTCCAGCAACTGTCCATAACATATTCTGATAAACTGGCTACTACCCAGTAATTGCTGTTAGCTGCTCATGGTCTTTGGGAAGAGTGGGATACCAATATTTCTGATAAATAACTAAGTGTATGCAGGGCCAAATTATTCCTGTTTTAATGAGAGCCAGCGTGATATAAGAGTGGCAGGACTCTAATCTGGAGAACTGGGTCAGATTCCCCACTGCTCCACCTGAAGCCTGTGGGGTGATGCTGGGCAAGTCACATGTCTCTCAGAACTCTCTCAGCCCCACCTACCTAACAAGGTGCTTGTTATGGGGAGAGGAAGGGAAGGCCATAGTAAGCTGCTTTGAGACTCCTTCAGGTAGAGAAAAATGGGGTACAAAAACTAGCCTTCTAATTCTTATGCATCAGTCTCAGTGTCTAGTGCTGGGATGTAAACCTGTGACTTATCATGAACAGTATTGTTCAGATCTAAAGAAGTAAAAGGCCATAGGGATATGCAGCACAAAGTCAGTATAGCCCTTATCACATATTACAGTGAACACATATGCATCCTGTGAGTACATCTATTTATAAGAAAGAGGGACTTCCGGTTTTGGTGACTTGCTGGCGGGTGCACTCCATTGAAGCTCTGATGAGAGCAGCTTGTAATCGTGCTGAACGGGAGGGGTCCCGGATGATTCCGGGTCCCCCCAGAGCCCTCAGAGGGGGTTCATAGCCTGGGGCACAAGCGGTGCCTCTCCTGAGGCGAAGGCCAAAGGATTGAGGCTCCTCTTTGCCCCGATAGGTCCCGCCACTGCAAGACCAGTCATGGCTCCAAAGGCACACACCAGAGCGAGCGCGCAAGAGATCTGGCGATGGGAAGCTTTCCCTACCCTTTGAAGCAAGCGTGGAGCAAAGCGTGAGTTAATACTCGCTTTAATGAAGCAAGCGCCCAGGTGTAAACGTGCAAAAGCCGCCCCAACCCCCAAATGTAGCGAAGGGGGAGGAGAGATCTGTCGATGGGAAGCTTGCCCTACCCTTTGAAGCAAGCGTGGAGCAAAGCGTGAGTTAATACTCACTTTAATGAAGCAAGCGCCCAGGTGTAAACGTGCAAAAGCTGCCCCAAAACCCCAAATGTAGCGAAGGGGGAGGAGTCAATCCCACCCTAGAAAGAATAGCCTTTAAAAGCTAGAAAACAAGAGGCAAAGAGACGGCTATGATGGGAGAACGATAATCTAACCGAGTGCAGATTAGTAAGAAATGTGCAATTTACAGAGCTTCAGAGTCTTTAAAGAACTTTTGCTTTTAATGTAAACATGTTGCATCGGGCTGAAAAAATGGCATCCAGGGCAAAACCTCCTTCAGGAAGTACCAGCTCATTGACTCTGATTTGTAGACTGGAAGTGACCACAGATTTTCCCAAGATGATTGCTGCAGCACTGTGTCCTCTGCTGGATCAGATGACTAACCTCGTCCTCTGCTGGATCAGATAGATGACTAACCTCAAGAACAACTTTGATGCTCTTCAAAAGGAACTGAAGGAAACTAGCATAAGAACAGAGAAGACAGCTAAAAAGCTGGAAAAGGTTGATGATAAGACAAATGCGTAAAACCAAAGACTAGAGGCAGTGGAAAAAGGGAAGACCTCCAAGAAACAACAGCTGTTGCAACTGCAGATGGAAAAGTCAGCATATGTCCTGAGATTTCAAGGAATTCCAGAAAATAAGGGAGAGAACCTGAAAGAGATCTTAAGCGAAGCCCTTATCCAATTTCATTAATATCTGGGAGATTTTGGAAATCCTGATTTTTTTCTGGGTCTAATAGACCTGGGGGGGTATGGGAGGGAGTCATCCCAAAGCTGAGCCAATGGGGAGCAGTCTGCTCCCTGCTGGCACAGTTGGTCCATGAGTTGACTTCTCATGCAGCCTGGCTTAAACCAGGCTGCATGAGAAGCACAGCCCAAAGCTGAGCTGGTGGGGCACAGGCTACTCCCTGCCAGCACAGACAATCCTGGGGATGACTTCCTGAAGATATAAATTTGTGTACAGACCTTGACAGAGTATGCAAGCATACATCAAAAATTGGTGACAAAGCACCCTCTCTGTATCCCCTCTCTGCATCTTTGTGTCCTAAAACTCCCATGGAGAGCAGCTGCCACTCATACAGTATTTGCCAGGCATGCAAATGTCAAGCACAGATTTTTTTTGTCCCGATCTAAATTAATTTTAACATGATTTGGGAGAGGGTTTTTACTCAGGTCCCCTGAAGTAATAGACTTTTTTTTGGGGGGATCATTATTTTACTTATCCTCTGTAATTAGATTGTGATGCTCAGCCCTTCTTCGTCTTGTTCTTTTTTTTTTTTAATCTCCTTGAACAAATTCATTTTTGGTCCAGAATACTAGCTGTTGGAAAAGAGTTTTTAAGACTTAAAACACACACTCAATGGTGGAAGGAATCAACGTTTACACAGGATTTCATCCAAGCGTCATTCAAAAGTCACTAAAGCTGTTCCGTTTTTCCCCCTGTGCCAATCCATGGAGCTATAATAACTTTCTAAGGGGTTAGAAGACATAGAACATCACTCAAAGAATTGTAACCTCATTTCTCCCACCAATTCCAGTTCAGAGAAGAAATTATGGGGCCTGAGTTTAATGGAAAAGGGGTAAAAAGGAGAAAACAGCAATGCCTCTAGCTCCTTGGCTGTCTTCCGCATCTTATTCAGGGGGAAATTACCATCATACAACACAGTTAAAGCTGAAGTGAGAGGTGGTAAAGTTTTTCTCTCCCCACCCCTTAGTTCTTCTGAAAGTCTCTCACAAACTTCCTTGCAGGCTGGCTGACCTTCTGTAGTGCCGCTTCCACCCCTGGAATGCTCTAGATCTCCAGAAGCAACAGTTCTTCACCATGCTTGTTCTCTGTACAGAATACAGCTCAGACAGTATTCTTTCTGGGGTTGCCAGGTCCTCCCTTGGAACAGGTCGGGGGTAGGGGGATAGGGTTCCCAGCCCCAGGTTTGGGGATTCCTGGAGATTCAGGGGTGGAGCCTGGGATGGACAGAGACTTCAATGGAGTACAATGCTACGGCGTCTACCTTCCAAAGCATCCACTTTCTCCAAGAGAACTGATCTCTGTAGTCTGGAGATGTAATTCTGGGGGATCCCCAGGTCCTAAATTAAGGCTGCTATAACCAGTAATGTAAAACTCCAAAAATGGGCTGCTTTCCAGAGATTCCCAAATCTTGTGAAATCTTTCACAAGATTAGGGAGTCTCTGGAAGGCAGCCCATTTTCAGAATTTTACATTATTGGCTACAACAGCTCTCTTACTCTGTTGTCCTTTGTTGTTCCTGCCTTAAGTCTGGCATCCCTGATTCTTTTTCCTTTTGCCTCAGAACACAAGAACTTCTGTACCAATCATACCTGTCCCGGTCCAGTGGCCTCAAGATGAGGAACCCTCCCCCCAGGGATGCCCCGACCAGGCCACTCACCCGGGGAACAGCAGAGGAGCAAGGCAGCACCGGCACCGCAATGACCAATGAGGCTGCAGTGCAATGCCTCACTATGGGAAGCCCCGGGAGAAATGACCAGCACTGACCAGGGAGAGGTGGCCATGCCGGCAGAGCATGGCCCCTCAGTCGAGCCCCTCGGAGCTCTATCCCAGGAAGCGGCGAAGCAGAGGCCAATGAGGGAGGGCTGAGGGCAGGCACGATGGGGAAGCTATGCAGCAGCGCCAATGGCAGAGGCCCCGGGCCAACAGGACTGTCGCCAGCACACCTATGACCACGCCCGAGATGACCAGAAGGCATGGCAGCCAGCTGGCAGCCAGCTGGCAGACCGGGGATAGGGGAGGTGGGGAGTACAGGCAGTGCTGGGAGCAGGGCGGGGGATAAAAGGAGAGAGAAGCGGACAGGCCGGGAAGGAGGAAAGTGCGAAGGAACGAGATGGAGAGAAAGAGGGAGTGAGATGGGACCAAAGGTGTTCGGTGCACGTTGGCAGAGTGACCTATGGGGTGACCATAACCCAGTCCCCTGTCTATCTGAGGCCCCTCCACAACCTCCTCCTTTATAAACCCTCTCCAACTCCCAGGGCCGACACCACGGCCACGGGCGGGTCGACTCCAGGACTGCAAACGAAGCTTGACAATACCAATTGTTCAGCATCCTGTTTCACACACTGCCTGGCCAACCAAATCCTTCCCTACAAGCACAGCATAGAGAACAATGCCTCCCCTGTTGCTCTCCGAACCCTTGCACTGATATCCGAAGGATTAGTGGCTGACAATCAGTTACCATGGCTAGCAACTATTGATGGACCTCTCTACCACTGATTTGTCTAATCCCTCTTCAGAATCAACTAAACTTGTTCCCATTCTGTGGCAATGAATTCCACAAGAAAATGGGTCTTTTAGAGAAGGATTTCCTTTTGTCTAGCCTGTGTCCTTTGTCATCTGTGTTCCTGTGTCCATCTGGTACTATTTAATCTCAGCAGCATTTGAAGGAAGCATACATGGTTTTTGCTTCCCAATTTTATCCTCCTAACAACCCTGCAAGGTAGCTTAGACTGAGACAGTATGACTAGGTCAAGGTCAGCAAGTGAGCTTTTTTTCAATTCCTTTGACTCAGATTAGCACAACAGTAGGACTGGTGGGGGGGTTTAAGACCCACCTCCTTGCTTTTCAGCCCCACCCTCCACATCCCTCTAGACTCTGCTTACAACTGGGGGTATTTGGTCTAAGATTTATCAACAATGTCACCTTTAATTTCCACCTATGGGACTTCAACTGGTCTGTATTGCTAAAGAGGATCTATGGATTCTGTGCTATTGCCAGCTGTTTTTACGAAAGAAAATTCTGACAGTCTCTGTGAAGCTGCCACCCATAAATGGTGAAGATAATGAGATATTTCAGCTGGCTGCCAGCTCCATGTTATGGTGGTATGTGGCCCCGGTGACTCAGATTACAGACATTTAGAATGTCAGGTAAGGGAAAAACATATTAAAACAAAATAGCACAGAGAAGCTTCCTTGGTGACAGGTTTACTTCCCCCCCCCCCCCCGTCTGCCTAAAATAGTCTGATTTCATGTAGCTAATATAACTGTGGAAGGAACATATAGCTTATGACCTACCAAGGTGAATGCTAGGGATGGTAGGGATTGCAAATGTTCCTTATTTGATTTCTTTTATGTTTGTTTATGGCTTGTATACAGCCAATTTTTCATTCAATTTCATCCAGTTCCTCTTTTTACTACAGGCCCCATCTGACATGGCTTTTGTCCAGTCAAGTTCCATGATCTCCAACATAGCCTATGTTCAAAGGGGAGCTTGTTGGAAAACTGGAAAGGCTGGATGGAGTCAACTGTACATGTTGGACAATGATTTCAATTTTCCACTTTTTGCTATTTGGGTGGTAAATTCATTTCTCCTACAGAAGAGCCTACAGAAATGTATTTCCAGGTGATGTCATCATGTTGGGGAGGCCAGGGGGCGACACTCTGCTTGTGGGGTAAAACTCTATGGCTTTGAGGTCAAATTTACCATAAAATATTGCTGAAAAAGCAGAGCATCACCCCTGATGTCCCCAACATTATGACATCACTTCTGGGTGATGTCATCACATGGGGGGCTCTTCCGGTTTGACCGGAAGTTACTGTGCACAAATTCCAATCTCTCAGAAGTACCCCTGGAGCCCCCCCCCCCTTCCGCTGTCTGGGTGAGTACACCTGGCAACTCTGCCCCCCCCCTTCTTCAGGGAGGGAACAGAAAGTTGGGGGGTGTCAAATTCTAGAGAGGCTTAAGGAAGGAACACTTTGGAGACAGGAAAAGCTTCCTTGACCTAGGCTGACTGGGGTCAACTGGGTGGAGTGCCAGAGATGATAAAATCTCCTTGCAAGAGGAAGGCATTTTCTTTTCTTTGGGTGCTGCAACCAAGAGCACACTCAGACCTCTCTTTTGGAGCAGATGGCCATTTTGACCATGTGCTCACCTGGAAAGCTGAAGGGAGCTTCAAGGTAATGTAAAGTTTGTAGGGAACTAGAACACTGAGGCAAGGCCTCTGAACTTGGAAGGGAAGCTGGGAGTCTTGATCCTCCCAGGGGGAAATCCCAGCAATGATCAGGTGGTGGTGGTGGGCTATCTGAGAATGGGAGAAAAGCCCCTCCAGGGAGTTGGGAACCCCTAGGAGGACAGGGCAGAAAAGGGCCTGCAGGCCAGAACAGGCACATTCTGCCACAGCTTTTAATGGAAAAATTCAGTACAAGGAAACAAAATGGTTGGGAAAGAAAGAATCACAGATTTGATTTGCATATAGGAGAAGAAGAATCTTTCAGGTTAGAGTGGAAGGGATGACAAATTCAAGTTCTGCCTGACCAGCTGCCCTTATTAAGCCTCTACATAAACTGATATATGGCTTTTCATATCTGCATCTTGAAGACACACTTCATTACTTGAAGCTAAAGAAAATATTTGTTTATTAACTGCTGCAGTATTATACTGAAGTATCCCTAGATAGATTCAGGTGGGTAGCCATGTTGGTCTGAAGCAACAAAACAAAGATTGAGTCCAGTGGCACCTTTAAGACCAACAAAGTTTAATTCTAGGTATAAGCTAAGACTGCACACAGATGCTTATACCCAGAATTAAACTCTGTTAGTCTTAAAGGTGCCAGTGGACTCAAACTTTAAGGCATCCGAATAATGTTTGGATCTCTTGAATTATTTAATTTCTGTTGTTTTCAGTGGGAAATAACATTTTCTGCTTGTAAATTTTTCATCATCAAATTATGATTAAAATCCTTAGAGAATATACCCCTCACCCAAGGGATCTTTCCTGCCACATTTCAGATAAATAGGAGAAAGTGCAATTATTATTTTATTTTTTATCTTTAAGTTCATACCCCACCCTCCCCGAAGGCTCAAGGCGGCTCACAAGGGGCACGAATGCCCAAGTTAAAACATTAAAACAGTACAGAATAATATAAAATACAATTCACTCTCATAGGGAGCTGTGGATTACTGTATGCATTCCCCCCTCATTTCTGCTACCACACTTTTTCCCTCTAGCGGGGCCCATAGCAGCATGGAAAGAAGGGATTTGTAATGTGGCTGATTTTGCACTGTAGTACAGATATCAAGACTTGTCAGAAATGTATTCCTCATTAATTTCTTATGGGCAGAGAGAGGCCACCGAACCTTCGACTGAATAGATTTCTGTGTTGTTTTATGGGGGAGGTTGCCTGTTTTTTTTTTTTTTAAAGTGGTTAGAGATATTAAAGATTATAAGCAATTTGGATCAGGTTTTAATTAGTTAATATCTGAATGCTCATTTATAAACTCTAAACCAGAATCCCATGCACAGAGATTTCCAAATGTTTCCAAGTCTTATTTAAGGTTGCCAACTTCCAGGTGGGGGCTGGAGTTCTCCTGAAATTACAACTGACCTCCAGATTACAGTTATCATTCCCCCCCTCTCCGGAAAAAAATGGCAGTTCCAGAGGGCGGCATTCATGGCTGGTGGGCTCTGTTGGGTCTGGTGACCCCCAATTGTGCAGACTTAGCTTACTGAAATGAGAAGGATGACTGTGTGTTTTGTACTCTCTAACTGCTCATTGAAATGTTCATTTTGAATTCAGTGTGGAGCCCATTTACGAATCTGTTTTGGCCTTTTTCTCTCTGTCCAACCGTCCATCCCTGCAATTTTTCTTTTCCTTTCTTTTTTGCTAAGGTCATCATTAACTTGGATTATGATTTTACTCATTCATGTAACATTTCGCACCTCAAAAGTGTCCTTTGAAAAAGAGAGAGGCAGAGGGAGGGAGGAGGAGTGAAAGGGATCAGGGCAAACTAATATAAAATTGCCTGGATCCTATTTGCAGTCACTTTGATTAGTTTAACACAGACAATCAGCCAAATTGGTTTGGTTATTGACCCTGTAATTCCTGTGTGGGATCATTACAGCAAAATCTATGCACAAGTCAATAGGACATTATTAGCGTGTCACTTCAAATTAGGAATACTCAAGTGAGATCTCTGCATAAACGAATGTACACGCAGTGGACACATCTCCCTCTTAAGAGGTGCAGTATTTTCAAGTGGGTAATACTTACATTCTATCAATGTGTCTTTTACCTTTTTAATGAGGGGGGCGCTTATATTGCAAGATTCTCGATAGGAAAACTATTGTATTTTTCATTTCTGTTGATTTGAATTAAATAAAAAAAATCCTATTTAGATTTTGTTTCTTCCCTTTTTAAAGGATTCTTTTAAAAATACCATAAGCAATACATATCATATTATATAAGTTTCCCAGTTCTTTGCTTCCTCCTTGCACAAATAAAACCCAAGAATTGGAAGAGCGCAGACTCGAGGGAAGACGTTGGTGTTTTTGCTCCAAGACACTAAGTGCTTTTATCTTTCTATTTTACTTTTTTAAGAACAAACTGTTCCTAAATACGCTCATTTTATTATTGTTTTGAACTTTGGAGGAGATTGGCTGGTCAGTGTGAGCTTTCTGATTTCATTTTCTAAAGATTTTTAAAGACTTTTTTAATGAGTACTACGTGGATACTTATTGAGGACTTCAGTTTCCAGTTTTTAGTTTTCAAAGTGGATTTAAGTGCTCAAATCGGATTGGTTTTATTTGATCAATTGGTGGGCGTTTTCCCAGCACTTGTCAACACTTTTATAATAGGGGGAGTATTGGCTTACAGCATCCTCCGGTATATATAATTCTGTTTTGGTCATGGACTCCCCTGAACATTCCAAAATGCTCCAAAATCAGTTTGCTCTCTGATCTGTCATTCAGAGGGTCTCCCAATCCACTGGCTGCTTTGCCTGAGTCCTGCCGCCAACCTTCTAAACAGTCCTCTCCCCCCCACAGCCAGTCAGAACACAGAGGTCATTTGCATATGCGGCCTCACTGGCCTTTCCCTCTAACATTCTAAACAGTTTGCTGTTGCTATTCTGAGGTAAAATAAATTTTCCCTTAGTGTCTATTGGGGGAAACCATGGTTGCAAATCTCCAGGTGAGGGCTGAAGATCACTCAGAATTATAACTGCTTTCCAGATGGCAGAGATCAGTTCCCCTGGAGAAAATGGTGGACTGTGTCCTTATATCCTGCTGAGATGGCCCCTGTATGACAGCC
>NW_015168106.1:128096-128217 GCF_001447785.1 Gekko japonicus
ATAGCCAGCAACAGAGAAATTTGAGATTATTAAGGTCTTTGATTTTTCCTTGGCTGTTGCCCTAGAGTAGAAAGAAGGGGAAATATATGCTGCATAGCTTTGCTTCCATTTTCTTTCAGCA
>NW_015168106.1:128316-128476 GCF_001447785.1 Gekko japonicus
TCTTGAAATTTCTCCTTGGCTGGTGAAATCAGAGGCTGACTAGTTTTATCATCTTATTGGTAAATGAATCGTTGTCTTGGTGACTTGTACCTCCCCATTGAAGAAGGTAAGGAAAGAAGGAAAAAAGGAGGAAAAGAAAGAAAAAGAAGCAAAGAAATAG
>NW_015168106.1:128666-151078 GCF_001447785.1 Gekko japonicus
GGAAAGAGAGAGAGAAGGAGAAGGGGGCGGGGCTTGTTGCATGTGCCCACCCACCTGGGCTCTTCACTGTTGGAGGAAATGATCCCTGATGAAACCACTTGGAAACACGTTTTGACGATACAAACTGAGGTAGTTAGGCCGTGGGCTGGAGTGCCTTTTTCAGTTTGGACTGATTAATCTAATTCCCAGTAACAGTTGAGACTAATCCACTGTCAATCATGCATCAGTAATTTCTAGACTGGATTATTATAAAGCAGTCTTTGTGAAGTTGCTCTTGATAATTGACCAGATACTTCAAACAGTTAAATATATTGTTTTCAATCTTTTTTCAGTTATAAGTTGATGGGAACCAATTACCCCTACTTTACAACAGCTCCTCTGGCTTGCCAGTATCTTTCTAGGCCTGGTTCAAGGGAGTGGTTGTGACCTCTGAAGTTCAATTGTTCGAAGTCTACCAAAGTGGTCTTACTCAGGGTACTCTTTATGACTGCAAGATTTGCATTCCATAGGTGTAGGACCTTTTTAATAGCTCCCAGGTGCTGCAGAATTACCTCCTTTAGAAGGTGCATCCAGCCTCCTCACTAGAAGTCGGCATCATCTAGAAGTTGGCATCAGAATTCTTGTTCTGCCAGGCTATTGAAAGAGAGGCTTCTGTCTGATTACTCCTTTTAGATCATGTGTTTGATTTTTGTGTTGTACTGATTATTGCTATTTAATTTCTTTATTGGTTTTAAGATTAATTTTAACTAGTTACTGTTTGTTGTGTTGTAAAACGTTTTAATACATTTTAGTTCTAAGTTTGGTAAATAAATTAATTAGGAGAACAGAAGGTCGGGTCATTATCCTGTGAAGCCGTGTGCAAAAGACAGCAAGGAGCAATCCAGGGACAAACAATCAAGGTTAACTAGCATCAGGAAACATCAGAATGGCCAGGCATTGGGAAGATGAGTTTAATGTTATTTCCTACCAATTAGAAGGCTGGGCCAGGAATCATGTCTAGAGAGTTCACTAAAGCAACACAGAAATGAGAAAAATTGCTACGATCCCTGTGGCTTTTGCCTCTGGACTTAAAGAGCTCAGGATCTGATCCCATCAAGTTTGACAGTTGGATGACATGTATGAATGGACACGTCTTTGATGTTTCGCTGTCAGCTGGTAGTGGTGTCTTAAAGCTACTGGATCACACTGAATTTCTAAATAAATAAATCCCTTTGATAGAAAAGCTCAAGTAAATATTGTAAACTGGAAGCTGTCTCTTTCGCTCTAGGGACAAGCCTGTAGTATCAATATGACCATAGCCCCAAACCAAATTATTTGATCAATATGATCCACTTGCAAATCTCCCCCAAAAGGTAATCAAACTGTAACACCCAGAGGATGCCCCCTGGGGAATGCTGCCCTCCACTGTTCTGCTGGTTGCTCGTGGGGATGCTCAGCAAGCCTCAGAATTGGAGGGGAGGGGGTTTAGGTCTACCCATGTCCTCCTCCCCCCAGCTGAAAGACTTGCAGCCTCAGATCTCCAGCCCGATCCTCCCAACTTGCTTCTCTGAGTCTCCTTTTAAGCCTCCCTCCCTTGTACTGGCCCTGCCTTCCCCCTGTTTGTTGGCCTTGGCCACTGTGTGCCAGACCATGGCTCTTGCCATTGGACCCCCACTTTTCTGGCTCTGCCCCATGCTCTTACTCTTGGCAGCAGTCAGACTCACCCCATCCTGGTCAATGCTCCAACAGATGCACAAGAGACCAGGTGTGCCTCTGCTCTAGCTCCGTGCAGGAAGCTGGTGTGGGTCGCCTGCCTGTCGCCGTGGTTCAGCGTCTTCGGGGCAGGCATGGTCCAAGCCAGCACGCTGGCCTCTTCCTTCCCTGGTGCCACTGGAGCAGCTGGCTGGGGCATCTTGTGTTGCCTTGGCCTTCCTGTGATCGCAGCCAGCTCTCTTTCTCCAAGACCTCTGCTAGCCTTGGTTCTGCTGCTTGGTTCCCTTCTCCAGGCTCCTTCCTGGCTCCGCTGCCAGCCCCATCTGCCTGGACTGGGGCAACACAGGTGAGATGGAGAGACCAGGGGTCAGGGCTGGCTTGCCCCCTCCCCCAAGATCTGAGGGGAGGAGGATGGTCCCGGGACTGTGTCAGGGCAGGCACACCATCCTGACACTGGCTCCACTCCCGAACATAAACAAACTCAGCCCGTGCCTCACCTTTCTGTTGGAAAAACTGCAGCAATAAAGCCACTTTCTTCATAATTGGTGGGAATGCCATCATGTACAGCAATTCTGGTCGTCAATTATACGCCTCATTTATACTATAACAGGAGTGGACTTACCTTTAGACCCAGTGTTGCTCCTTCTTGGCCACTGGTCGTCAGATGAACCTCCTGTATTGAAAAGAGAGTTAATTAATGTTCTGCTCACAGCTGCCAAATCATCTATAGCCTGATTTTGGAAGAGCCCTAACCCACCCACAGCTGCCTCCTGGCTCTCCGTTGTCTGGGACTATTTCATGTTGGAAAAATGTACTGTTTATTTCGACGCTTCTCGGAGTGAGAGGGAATTGTATAGTTCCTTAGATAAGTGGTCCTTATTTTTGGAAAAGGTGGAACAAAGGGAGTTGATTGTTTAAGTGGGTCATGGGAGGATGCCATTCTATGTCCCCATGTTATACTGCTTTCATTCTTTACTTGACTGTAGTGATTTGTACAACTGTCTCAAGCTTTATTGTTCATGTCTTTTGAAATATTAAAAATTAAAAAACAAACCCAAGAATCCTTATTTCCACACCATCCTTTTTCCTTATGACAGCCCCCCCCACTGAAAGTAATGCTAGGGCTTTTCCACATGCCCCCCCCATCAATTCTATTTTTTTCTGTGTCCCATCAACTCCCATCCATCTTCATCCCATTTTTCAATGGTTGGACTGTTGCAATTGTCAAACCACTCCCTTTCCCCCCTGAAGACAAGTGATTTGGGTTTTGCTTTTGAAAAAAGACCCTAAAATATCAGTATAATGATAGAGTGTTGTAATGATAGTTTAGGCAGCTTTTCTGAATTCCCAGCTTTCTTGCTTTCTTTCTTTTTTAAAGTAAGTCTCTAGCTCCTTCTATCACAGTGATGGAAGGAAAAGGGCATATCTTCACAAGGGAAGAGGCTAGAGACTTTTAAAAAAATGAAAGCTAGTGCCCTGACCTGGATAGCCCAGGCAAGCTCGATCTCATCAGACCTCGGAAGCTAAGTAGGGCTGACTTTGCAAGTACTTGGAAGGGCAACCTCCAAGGAATACCAGAGGCAGGACAAAGGCTAATCAAGTCACCTCTCTGAAAAATATCTAAGCTCCCAGTAGGGGTCAGCAGAAGGCACCATGACTTCCCAGCAAGCACACAAACACACATACACACACATGTGTGTGCATGTGTGTATATATATAATGAAAGCTAGGAATTCAGAGGACTTGCTGAACTACATTACTACACTGTATCAATATATCAATTGTTGAAGGCCTTTATAAAAAAGAGGGGTATGCTGTGATGCCACTGATGATACTACCAATGATGACAACACCCTCCCTTGAACATCCTGATTATTTAAGGTACATGCAGAAAAAAATAAACTGACTCCACAATGTAGAGGGAGGGCAGATGTGTGAAAGAATCATGCTCAGATCTATTTCAGTGCTTGTGGAGCAGCTGACAAGAAAATCAGGAGCATGTTGAACATGCAGAAAAGGCTTCCATGTCATATGTGAGTCAGCTGTACATAAATGATGTATAAATGGTCTATAAAGTATAAATGAGCACCACCACCCCAGCACTCCTTGGAATGGAACCTGGACAGTATGAGCTATCTGTGAATAAAACAATGTACCTAAGGGTCCCATCAGGAGCACCATGACATTCTAGCTCTAGGAGTTTTCTGCCTCTCTCCTTCTTGAGTTCCACTCCATTTCAACTTATCATCCCTGCTGACAATGTGGTGGTGGCTGTAGACCTCAAAGAGGTGAGAAAATTCTTGTTGCCTCCCTCCAGCTTTGCTTTCAGATTCCAAAATATCCTGTTCTCATCAAGTTTTCTGTATCATGAAACAGCTGCATATTTATGCTGTTTCCCCATTTTCTGTTGGTGTGTCCAGGATTCGTTTCAGAGGGGAGGAGTACACTGCATTTGGATACATATTACCTGTAAAAAAATAAAGATTGCAATAATATATATATAAAGCACACATAAAAGATGTATCCCAATGCATACTGTGTGCATAGCTCTAGAAAGATTACTGTCTTATATATGCAGTTCGAAAGACTTAAGGGCACTGCCATCTTTAGAAGAGGAGGTGGTGATTTCTGCCAGTTTCTGCAACTCCTACTGCAGTGCCCATCTTTGCTCCCTCTGCTCTGTCTGAGGAGCTACTGACACCCAGGAACAACACGTCAGGGCTTTAAAGGTTGCAAAGGATCAGGGAAGTAGGAAAATCCCACTCTGTGGGTTCCAATCCACGAGGAAATCTCATTTAATACAAGCCACTGAAATTTGCACATAATCATAAGAAACAGAATGGAATACTTTTCATCAAGACTACAGAACACTTAAAGAACATGTATGACACTTGTCTAGCCCTATCAGAGTTGAACTTTAATATTAATTACATTTTCATACAGCCCTTGTTCTAAGGAACTCGGAGAGCAATCTTAAGCAGGTCTACTCAGAATCTTAAGCAGGTCTACTCAATGGGTCTTACTCCCCTGAAAGCATTCTTAGGCTGCGGTCAGACATGCCATTTGGTGCGGAGGGGAAGTAAGCCTATTTCCTCTGGTTGAAATTGACACAACGTTGCACAATCACACATCCTTTGTAGCTGCGGGCCGAGTGGGGTGGGGTTTTTTTTTGCCTTTTGTTTCCCATGCGCATAAATGAGGAATCACACCTCTGCACTGAAGGTTCTCCATGGAGTATGCGGCTATACACATACTGTTAAGCAAGGGGGGGGGAGGCTCTGAGTTGGGATGGAATGAGCAGACCATCCCGATGGCATGAGAGTGTGCCTGAGTGATCAGAGAGGGGGAAGTCCGTCCATGGCCCATCAGCAAGTGTTAGGACGGGGCTTTCCCTGGTGTCTTTTAACTCTGTTTCTGTGGCGGGACAGCATGGGGTGCCCTTTAGATCTATCAGGCATTCGCAGCTGAGTCAGATCTAAACGCATGTCTGGCCATGGCCTTAGAATTGCACTGTTAGAGTAGCATATGTGTTCCTCTTCCATTTCATCCTTGTGACAATTCTGTGGAGCTGGTTAGACTGAGAGATGATAGATTGGTTTAAACTTTCTATCCACTATGAGTCCTTTGTCAGAGAGTGTGAGGCTAAAACATGTCAAACATCAATGAATAATAAACATGATGATGTATCTGACTTTTTTAACTCACTTTTTTATGAATTTCAATTTGTATTCCACCCTAACCTGAAGGACAGAGCTGGGTAAAATACTTTTGCCAAACAGATAAACTAGAAATGTATTTTTGGAAGAAAAAAGAAAGAAAGTAAATAGCCCCCCGTCTGCCACTGTCTCTTCGCTTCCAGTTTATCGTCAAAATCCCTTGATGCACATTCTATCACAAACTGCTATTGATTTCTTCCCCTTTCTATAAAGGAGAGTAAGGAACCAAATAAAGAGATAGCTCAACAAATAATCACTCGGTTGCAGTTGACTTCAATTGGATGTTTTGAGGAAGGATGGTTTCTTTCATGGGTCTCAGAATGCTCAGTGAGTATCTGTTGAAGGAATGTTGAATTGCTAGAGATGGTAACTTTCCTCCATGATCCTTTTCAATCCAAACGTTTTATGGAAAAGTGATTTGTGTGTTTATTTTTAGGGATAACTGGATTTCAAAAGTGGACTGATTTCCTTTGAATATCGACATTCCCATTTTGTTTTCCCTTTGTTTCTTTAGTTGTGAAAGACTTTCTCATCGCTCACACCAGATTTCCACATCAAAATTAATGCACTTTCAACTTTATGTTTGCACTTATAGCACATAAATAGCATACAATATAAAATGATAGAAAACGGTATCAAGATGGTATAAAAATGGCAAACAACAGAATCAAGAAGAAAGAAACAAAAGCAAGGAAAACAGAAAGGGGAATTACCACGAGTTGGTTGAACTTTCTCCCAATTAAGTAGAATTAGAGCCTTTTGGACTGGGTGAGAGGGGTTTTCCAATGAATGGAAGAATTTTTGATTATGTGTTTGCCTCATAGACTGACTAATGGGAGGAGGTAAACAAAATGGTGAACTGAGTAATATCATGGGGTGACATAAGTGATTAGGTGATATCCAGATTGGTGGGAGCTTCTGGAAAGTTTTGGAATGTTTTAACACACAAAGTAACAAAGAAAAAATATCAGTGATATAAGGTGACATGGAAAGAGAACCCCATTACAGTACAAAAAACAGCTCTCAGAAGACTGAGGGTTTTTTCTCCTTTTCTGTTCTGTCAAGTTCGATTTCATCTATTCACCCTCTTTTATCTCTTCTGACTTGGTAAGAACCAGTCTGCTTTCTATATTCTTTACATTGCTTTTGGAATTTGGTAAGAATGTTAATTTTAGCCTTGTATGATGCAGTACAGCCAGGCATCATGAGAAAGACTAATAAACTGTGGAAAATCAGTAAATTAAAGAATATGCCAAACAACCTAACTGGCATTGAAAACCTATGATCAATAATATATAGAGATCCCTTAGTATCTGATATGTGGAACTTCCCAATTATATTTTGATGGAAGAGCTCATGTCAGTTCCAGTGATGAGAATGTACCAAACAGTGTTCTTTTATAATGATTGTCTAAGATGCTCCTTTATCTAGTTATGAGATGTTTCACTTAACCAATGTATTTTGAAGTGATATACAACAATTGATCTCAGTACATAGGTGAGAAGCTACGTGGAACTGAAGTTAAGGAATAAAGTTGCTTGGGCTGATGTAATATGAAACCATAACTCAGACAATTGCCTTGTGACCATTTTGGAAAATGACACTGTCTTGGTGGTCCAACAAAGAATATAAATGAAGACCAGATGGTCAAGAGATGGTCAAGATCCAGAAGTCAAGAGAAGATGAGAGTAAGGGCAAAGTTTTGCCAGACTGGTGGGGTTGTAGGCTTACACCAACCTGAGTGATCAGTAGGGTTCTTTTATTTATCTGGCCAGCCAGATGTAGAGCTCTGAAGGCATAGTTGGAAAGGCTAAACACAATAATGTGATGATGTGGTAGTTGAGGATAAGGACTAGTTATGCAACAAAAATATTTTGTAAGGTGTGGTCTTGGTTGGGTTTTTTTTCCCCCATGTGTAACCAAAAGCAACCTACCAAAGAGGGGTGGGGGAATCCCATAGTAATGAAAGGGCCAAACTATATGCTACATTTTTAACAAATTACTTAATGAGTTGGGCCTGGGTTCCCTGGACCCAACTTCATTCTCGTGGGGCCACACAGCAGCTGTATGAAACTACTTTTTAAAGAACCACAAGGCCCCACTTCATCTTGGGACCTGCTGGATGACCTTGGGCAAGCCATAGTTCTGTCAGAGCTGTTCTTGAAAGAGCAGTTCTTGAAAGAGCTCTCTCAGCCCCACCTACCTCACAGGGTGTCTATTGTCAGGAGGGGAAGGGAAAGGAGTTTGTAAGCCACTCTGAGATTCAGAGTGAAGGGCGGGGTATAAATCCAATCTCCTCCTCCTCCTCCTCCTCCTCTCCTGGCTCCAATTTGGGATACATTAGGAATCTTGTCTACATTTTTAAAAACTCAAAAGTTGCAATACTGGCATTAATGAATGCACTTTTCTTTTTAGTTTTGGTTAGTTCGCTACATTCATGTGGCAGAAGCTAAGTGATAGCAGTTGTGTGACAATAGCATGAGATAGGTGTTTTTTTTTAATTCAACCCATGGCCAAAGTAAATAGCCTTTCTCAACCCCCCCCCCATTTTTATTAATTGTATAATTTTATAAGCTTCCTGCTCAACGCAAGTTTCTATGGTGACAAACAGGAGCACGGAATATACTCTGATTCATCCTAATTGCCAAGTGTTAGAATCAGAAACAGGAATAAGAAATGATGCCTCTCCATTTCAAAGTGGCCTTTTGAAGCAAACAACCGCCTCTCTGGGATGTAGTCATTTGATAAGGCCTGTGGAATAAATAAGAATATGTATGAAAACATTAAAGCCAAGTATCCCCTCAAGTAAGAATATAAACATTTTCTTTGGTTAGTCTGCTTCATAATCACATCGGTTTTGGATTATTAGTGACTTCATAGGACACTGTGAGCAAACAACCATAAGTTACCTTCAAAGGCAAGATGGCCAGGCCTTCTTTTTGGGGGGTATTTTTGCATTTGTGTGTGTGTACAAGCGTGCATCTCTCTGTGTGTGCCCATGCCTGGAAGTCATGGCAACCTCTGGATACTCCTACTGGGACATGGAGGATGTTCAGAGAAATGGCCTGATAGCCTGCCTCTGCCTCCCAGCCCTGGTATTATTTGGAGATCTCCCATCCAATTACTTGCTAGAGTCGGCCCTGCTTAGCTTCTGAGATCTGGTGAGATCAGGCTTGTCTGGGCTCTCCAGGTCAGGGCAGCAGGCCTTCTTTTGACAAAATGTTATCCAATTCAGATAGTCAATTTTTATTTTTTTACACAATATGCCGAGGGACATTGAGGAATGCCAAAATGTGCTCAGGGCTCCCAAACCATATAATGTGGAAGTCAATGCCTCCACAGCTGGCTGGACCACAAGCATCAGGGGAACACATTCCCTGCAAATATAGTTTGAAGTGGCTGGTGGTTGTTTTCCTGGCTAGAAATTCACTTTCGTTCAGTTCAAGACCATTATTTATGCTTTTCATGTGAATTTATCATTTGCAGTGTTAGAGAAGCCAAGTTAAGTTGCTCTCCATTGACTTTATTTCTGTTCTGCTGTGATCTAATTGGACATTTTAGCTTAGAGACTGCTCAAAGGAATATTTGGGGGAGCTGGCATCAAGCAGCTGATGGAGGAGGGTTGTCAGGACCCCCAGTGGTACCTTCCACCACTGGAATCCTCATGTTCATCACCTGTGAGGCCCCCAAAATGGGGAAGAAGATAAGTCTGAGACTGGAAGCCCAGAACAGGAGACAGATTGTACAGTTAGCATCTCTGGGCATCCCATTGCACAACACTTAATGATTCTTCACCAGAACAGGAAACTGAGTTCTGGTCTTTGTCTGAATCAGGGTCCTATACAAGTTAATATGAAAAGGGGGGCAACTAGGAACTATAAAGACTTCTCTGTTGTATCCCGCTGTTGCTTGTATAATGATTCCTGAAGACCAGCTCTTGTTCCCTTCCTAGACAGCATCACTGCTGGTCTGGTTTGTGCTCATGCTTCACTACCTCTCCGCTTCCATATCCTGTGGACATGGTCCCAATTTATGTCCAGTCATCAGCCACTAAGACTGCATCTCCAATTGATGCTCAGTGACACTTCTGCATTGCCGACAAGACACACAATACTACAAAATCCCTACTGGATCAGGCCACTGGTCCATCTAGTCCAGAATCCAATTTGAAATAGCCACTGGACAGAACTTTGGAAAGCCAGAAAGAAGTTCATGAAGCCAGAAGCTCTCCCCGTGTTTGCCTCCTTGCAGCTGGTATTCAGAACAAAGGTGGTTTTGAATTTCTCATCCCTGATAATTACTTGCTAGAGTCGGCCCTGCTTAGCTTCTGAGATCTGGTGAGATCAGGCTTGTCTGGGCTCTCCAGGTCAGGGCAGCAGGCCTTCTTTTGACAAAATGTTATCCAATTCAGATAGTCAATTTTTATTTTTTTACACAATATGCCGAGGGACATTGAGGAATGCCAAAATGTGCTCAGGGCTCCCAAACCATATAATGTGGAAGTCAATGCCTCCACAGCTGGCTGGACCACAAGCATCAGGGGAACACATTCCCTGCAAATATAGTTTGAAGTGGCTGGTGGTTGTTTTCCTGGCTAGAAATTCACTTTCGTTCAGTTCAAGACCATTATTTATGCTTTTCATGTGAATTTATCATTTGCAGTGTTAGAGAAGCCAAGTTAAGTTGCTCTCCATTGACTTTGTTTTTGTTCTGCTGTGATCGAATTGGACATTTTAGCTTAGAGACTGCTCAAAGGAATATTTGGGGGAGCTGGCATCAAGCAGCTGATGGAGGAGGGGTGTCAGGACCCCCAATGGTACCTTCCACCACTGGAATCCTCATGTTCATCACCTGTGATGCCCCCAAAATGGGGAAGAAGATTGAGACTGGAAGCCCAGAACAGGAGACAGATTGTACAGTTGGCATCTCTGGGCATCCCATTGCACAACACTTAATGATTCTTCACCAGAACAGGAAACTGAGTTCTGATCTTTGTCTGAATCAGGGTCCTATACAAGATAATAGGGAAAGGGGGGCAGCTAGGAACTATAAAGATTTCTCCGTTGTATCCCGCTGTTGCTTGTATAATGATTCCTGAAGACCAGCTCTTGTTCCCTTCCTAGACAGCATCACTGCTGGTCTGGTTTGTGCTCATGCTTCACTACCTCTCCGCTTCCATATCCTGTGGACATGGTCCCAATTTATGTCCAGTCATCAGCCACTAAGACTGCATCTCCAATTGATGCTCAGTGACACTTCTGCATTGCCGACAAGACACACAATACTACAAAATCCCTACTGGATCAGGCCACTGGTCCATCTAGTCCAGAATCCAATTTGAAATAGCCACTGGACAGAACTTTGGAAAGCCAGCAAGAAGTTCATGAAGCCAGTAGCTCTCCCCGTGTTTGCCTCCTTGCAGCTGGTATTCAGAACAAAGGTGGTTTTGAATTTCTCATCCCTGATATTTAACAATCCCCATTTCAATTTTGATTCTTCCAAACTCATGTCCCCTGCTTTTCCCATCAGTTTCTGTTTCCTTGCACTGTGTACACTTTTATATTTGTTACTGATAAATGATGTACATTTTATGTATAAACACTTCATAAACTGATTATAAAAATACAATGTATGCAATAAAAATGAATCTACAAAATTGAGAGTAAACTCTGGAGAACTAAAACTAGTAGCAACAGTGGAAGCCAACATGAAAGAAAGAACATACAGAATGCTTACTCATTCCTTAGCATACTGCCTTCTGCACATGGAGATCCCATTTAGCTATTGTGGCTATTATCCATGGATAGACTATGAATTTTCCCCTTAAGAATAATTTTAATATGTGTAAGGAATAACACTCCTGCCAACCTACCAGTTCAAAAGCAAGAAATTGCAAGTAGATAAATAGGTACTGCCTCTTTACCTTAAGGGAGAACAGGATAAGAGAAAACTTGTGCAACTAGTAGAACAAAGTTTGAGTCCGGTGGCACCTTTAAGAGCAACAAAGTTTAATTCTGGGTATAAACTGGGTGCATGCACATGAAATATTATACCCAGAATCAGGGCTTTTTTGTAGAAAAAGCTCAGCAGGATCTCATTAGCATAATAGGCCACTCCCAACAGCAGAAACTCATTAGCATATTAGGCCACACCCCATGCCTTCCCTTGGCTTTCATAACAGGCCACACCCAACAGCCGAAACTCATTAGCATATTAGGCCACACCCCTGCCAGGCACCCTGCGGCACCCTGCCTGCTTTGGAGTCACCGGGGGTGGGGGGGGTCACTCTCCAGGCCTTCCCTCTGTAGCCACACACACAGAGGTTTTGGCTGTAGTGGACATGGCCAACTCTGAAGCCAGCCGGAACTCTGTTCCTGTGCGTTCCTGCCCAAAAATAGCCCGGCCCAGAATTAAACTTTGTTGGTCTTAAAGATGCCACTGGACTTGAGTGTTGTTCTGTTGCTTCAGACCATCATGGTTACCCACCTGAATCTTGTGCAACTAACGTTGAACTTCTTGTTTAACTCTTAATATGGCTTGTTATTACAGTCTGTCTCAGATCCCTGTTTATAACACAGGAAAAACGATAGCCCACCATTACAAAGCTGCTGTTTGAGACAGTACTGAAATGAGCCTCATAAAGCATCTTTCATGCTAAACATTCACTATGAGTTCATTAGGTGAATATACACTATGGATCTTTTTGCAGAGTGCCTGTCAGTTGAAGCCACTCCCACCACCATGCCAGAGGTTTGAGTCACGGTTTGCATCCATCACACTGGTATCACCAGTTGTTTTCCACTCTTTTATTGATTAGGTATTCCTATCCTCTTTTCTTCCCAATGGGAACCCAAAACTGCTTACAACATCATTCTCTCTTCCTCCATTCCGAAGACAGGCTGTGAGAAAGTGGGTGGCACAACAAGGTCACAGAGAAAATCTCCATGGCAGAGCAGTGATTTGAACTGGGACCTCCAGGATCCTAGTCCAACACTCTTAAGCACCGCAGCATGCTGGCTCATCATGGGAAGAAAACATATAGTGATGGCACTGAGGGATGTTGTTAGGGGAGGATAAACTTTCCCCGTGTTTCAGTTGACTTCAACATCTGAAGTGGGGAACAGGTTCCCCAGTCCCCTAATCTGAACTTTTTTTATTGTTACATGTTAATCAATAGCCACTACTGACTTCTACAAGGGAACAGAAATGGGAAAAATCAGGGCAGAAAAGTGTTAGGAAAACGCTTCGCCCAACACAGATGACATTGGTGACCCCAAAGTTTAGTGTGATGTGGTAATTTTCTCCCCCTCTGAACAGGTTTCATTAGTTCTCCTGGATAATTTCAAGGCAGCCACTCAGAATCAAAGTTCATTAAAGGTAAAGGAAAAGGTAAAGGTTCCATTGCTCGAAAGCCAGTCAAATCCGACTCTAGGGTTGTGGTGCTCATCTCCGTTTCAAAGCCGAAGAGCCAGCACTGTCCAAAGACGTTTCCGTGGTCATGACTAAACACCAAGGTGCACGGAACGCTGTTACCTTCCCACTGAAGTGGTACCTATTTATCTTCTTGCAATTTCTTCCTTTCAAACTGCTAGGTTGGCAGGAGCTTGAACTAGAGATGGGAGCTCACTCCATCATGCGGCACCCGGGTCTCAAACTGCTGAACTACTGACCTTCCACAGCCTGCAGTTCAGCGTCTTAACCACTTGAGCCACCGCAGCTCCAAAGTTCGTTACCTGTATTCTTAAACACATTTTTTTAAAAAGATTGCCCCCTCCCCATGACTGGTTAACACTACTTTCAACAGGCAAAAGTTAAGCAGCGTAATTATCTGAAGGCATCAAGAGGGTTTGAGTTATTTTCTCCATAAAGCTTAGCACTTTACTGCTCCATAACTGCTTTGAGAAATGGTGCAATTGTAACTCATTGTAATGTGGTGTCATTCAATAAAAGTTGGGGGGAAAATGGACAGAGAGGGTTTGTAGAATATCTGCAGAGTTTTATGAAGCTTCTCCTTCTGATGTGTCAGTTGCTGCAGGTGGTCTTAGCACTGATTCCTAAACACACTGGAACTTTTAAAAAAGGAACTAAGCAGGCCTGTACCCAGGACTTTTTTAGTTGGGGTGCATTTAAATTTCTTAGGGGGCACTGGCTAATCGAATTAAAAGGAATACCTGGCTCCTTCCCTCCTCGGGGGTCCTGGGCTGGATGGAAAGTAATGGGGCCTTGCCAGTAATTTGGGGGGGGGGGACTAGTCCCGAAATGCCCCACTGTAGCTATGGGCCTGGCACTAAGGGGTATTTTAATTTTATGATGTTTACCTCCTACAGCTAGATCTAGATCTAGATTAGGGCTGTTTAGCCTGGAGAAATGACAATTGAGGGGTGACATGACAGAGACTTACAAAATTATGCATGGGATAGAAAAGGTAGAGAAGAATATTTTCCTCCCTTTCTCACAATACAAGAACTCATGAGCACTCAATGAAATTAATGAGCAATATGTGTAGAATAGATAAAAGGAAGCACTTCTTCACCCAAAGAGTAATTAACATGCTTCCTAAACACACTGGAACTTTTAAAAAAGGAACTAAGCAGGCCTGTAGCCAGGATTTTTTTAGTTGGGGTGCATTTAAATTTCTTAGGGGGCACTGGCTAATCGAATTAAAAGGAATACCTGGCTCCTTCCCTCCTCGGGGGTCCTGGGCTGGATGGAAAGTAATGGGGCCTTGCCAGTAATTTGGGGGGGGGGGACTAGTCCCGAAATGCCCCACTGTAGCTATGGGCCTGGCACTAAGGGGTATTTTAATTTTATGATGTTTACCTCCTACAGCTAGATCTAGATCTAGATTAGGGCTGTTTAGCCTGGAGAAATGACAATTGAGGGGTGACATGACAGAGGCTTACAAAATTATGCATGGGATAGAAAAGGTAGAGAAGAATATTTTCCTCCCTTTCTCACAATACAAGCTCATGAGCACTCAATGAAATTAATGAGCAATATGTGTAGAATAGATAAAAGGAAGCACTTCTTCACCCAAAGAGTAATTAACATGCGGAATTCACTGTCACAAGAAGGGGTGGCAGCTACAAGCATAAATATATGGAGCAGAGGTCCATCAGTGGCTATTAACTGCAAGGTATAGATACAACACTATGTCTGTGGCAGTGATGCTCTGCATTCTTCGTGCTCAAGGGGCAACAGTGGGAGGACTTCTGAAGTTCTGGCCCTGCTGTTGGACCTCCTGATGGTACCTGGATTTTGGCCACTGTGTGACACAGAGGGACTGGATGGGCCATTGGCCTGATCCAACATGGCTTCTCTTATGTTCTTATCTAGGGATGTACAAATATACATTTTTTTTTCATTTCTTTTCATGTTTGTACATCATTGCACATCATTTTCACCCCACTTATTTTCCTTGCTAGTTTTCCTACTTCTATCATATTTCTCTCTCTCTGAATCCATAAAAGAAATCCCACTTTGGAACTGAACCCAGATAGTCACAAAATTCAAGTCACATCCCTTGATACATTTGGCTAGGGCAAGTGATTTACAACAGCCAGGTGGCCTTCTACACATTACAGCATAAACAGTGCTCATTTAACCAACCACCTGAGAAAAAAAGCAAATAGTATGTGCTTGTGTATAAATGTTGACAATCAAAATACCAAAGAAATGCTCAGTGTGCTTCCAAAGAAAAAAATAAAGACTTCAGTCCAATTTCCACATGAGGTCTTGCAGCATTAGCACTGACTCAATTAGAACTAAATTGCATGTAATCAAAATTGACAAACTCAATTTCCTAGGACCTCCACCACATTTCATTATAATTTAGTTGTAGCTTTGATTGAATTAAATTGCTTCTATAGAGTTTTACAGGTGTAACTCTTATCATGGGATAAAAAATCCCTAAACTATCCTCTTTTTTGGTTTATATGCATGTTAGGATGAAAATTAAATACTGTATCGATATCCTGGGAGGCTGGAAGAAAATTTCTTTTCTTTGAATAAACAGCAAAGACATGTATACATAAGAACTTCCTTGATAGATCAGACCAAATATCTCTGTAACCAAACAACCAGTCAAATATCTCTGGTAACTCAGAAGCATGAAAATAAAAGCTCTTCCAATTGTATAACCCAGGGTTTTTTTGCTCTTATAATTGGCTAGCCATAAGAAATGTCTTGCTAGATTAGATCATCATCCTTCAAGTCCAGTACCCTCTTTCCATGTACATTTTCTTGGTTTGATCACAGATTACTCAGGATTGTTGTGCACACCTGCACCTGAGAGCAAGTTTGGTGTAGTGGTTAAGAACGGTGAGCTCTAATCTGGAGAACCAGGTTTGATTCCCCCCTCCTCCACTTGAACCCAGCTGGGTGACTTTGGGTCAGTCACAGTTTTTTCAGAGCTGTTCTCTCAAGAGCCGTCCTCTCAGAGCTCTTTCAGCTCCACCCACCTCACAAGGTGTCTGTTGTGGGGAGAGGAAGGGAAGGAAATTGTAAGCTGCTCAGAGACTCTGAGTGAAGGGTAGGGTCTAAATCCAGCTCCTCCTCCTCCTGGAATAAAAAGATGAAATATTGACCTCTAAATCTGGTATGCTACCTAAATCCCTTGGACTGGCCCGGCAGGTATACATAGCTAGATCAGCACCATCTGCCTGCAGGACTTCCAGACCTGGTGAGGGACACACATAGCTCTACAATCTTCCATGCCTAACCCTGACACTCCTTGCCACACAGTAGTTGGGTATGATGTTTCTGAACTGTTTGAATAGATTGATTTAGATCCCCCATCATAATAATTCATTCTGTTAACCTCAGTGTTGTCCGAATTACCCATCCCTCAGCGTGACTATCTCATTCCACAAGAATGTTAAGCTGGAATGTGGCAAGCTAGTCTTCCAAGGTTTCCAGTGAGGATACAAGGACATGCTTATCTGCTTTTGATATTATATTTATTTTATCCAGGAAACCTGAATGGTGGAGGAGATATATTATATTGGCTATTTAGCTTTCTTTCAGAGTGCATCTAAAGGCCATCCCTGAGGAGGGCTAGCATGTCTAATTTCTATGGCATTGCCCTTCCAAGATTCTAAAATAATTATGGCACAGGGTTTTGTTTTAGTAGTTAACACTGGGATCACATTCTGTAATTTTATTCACAGTATATATGCCACCTGGCCCTTGCTGGATGAAATATTCAATAGCAACTTCCCAAACAGTTCATTCCTCCTAGCAGGTGATTTTGATGCAAGTAGAGGGGCTGATGATGATCATTTACTCAAAAAATGGTATGGTCCTAAATATTGTTAAAGTGGTATACAGAAGAAGAGACTGTTAAAGAACAAATGATAAAGTGGGCGATAAATATGAATACGGAAGTGACTATTGATTCATGGGAATATTTATGGAAAAATGCATTGAAAATATCTACATGTACTAATTACAAAGAAAATTGTTACAAGATGATGTATAGGTGGTACATGACACCAAAAAAAATTGCAAATATGAATAAGAATATGTCAAACAAGTGCTGGAAATGTAAGAAAAAGGAAGGTTCCTTTTATCATATGTGGTGGACATGTGAAAAAGCTAGAGCTTTTTGGACTCAAATCCATTTAGAGATGGAAAAGATTTTGAAATGTACATTTAAAAAGGAACCGGAACTGTTACTCTTGGGACTGAAAATGGAGGAAGTTAAGGCAGATAAAAGAACTTTGATGTGGTATATAGTGACAACAGCTAGACTTGCTTATGCACAAGGTGGGAAGCAAGAAGAAACACCGGGAATTGATGAATGGATTAAAAAATTACTATTTGCAGTTGAAATGGATAAAATGACAAGGAAACTGAATAATCGGGATGCGGAGGATTTTTATAGAGACTGGAAGGATTTAAAAGATTATTTGGAAAAATATGAAGATGTAAAAGACACATTATTCAGTTTTGATAATTACTAAAAGTAGAACCATTATGGAGATTGTAGAAAATGAGGAGTAAGAAAGACGGAGTGGACATAAGTGTTACCTAGTGAAATATAAGAAATATTAAATGGAAATTGAATTTAGAAATAAGAAGTGCAGGAGGTTGAAGCACTGCGGGAAGCCATGTATAGGGGAGGGAAATGGGAGGGGGAAGGATGTAACGAGGGTAAAAAGAGATGGGACATAAGTTTTATTGTTGAACAGATGATGGATACTAAAATGTTATATTGGTTGACTTGGTGTTATATCCAAATAAAGTTGTTTTTTAAAAAATGGTATGGTCCTAACAATTAAAATTTTCCTTAATCTCTGGTGGTCTTGTTGATTGGCCACTTGTGCTATCCAAAGGAATTTAGTAATTTTGAATGGCTACCAGATAATTCTGGAGCTGCGGTGGCTCAAGTGGTTAAGACGCTGAACTGCAGGCTGTGGAAGGTTAGTAGTTCAGCAGTTTGAGACCCGAGTGTGCCGCATGATGGAGTGAGCTCCCGTCTCTAGTTCCAGCTCCTGCCAACCTAGCAGTTTGAAAGCAAGAAATTGCAAGTAGATAAATAGGTACCACTTCAGTGGGAAGGTAACAGCGTTCCGTGCACCTTGGTGTTTAGTCATGCCGGCCACATGACCACGGAAACATCTTCAGACAACGCTGGCTCTTTGGCTTTGAAACGGAGATGAGCACCGCAACCCTAGAGTCAGATTCGACTGGCTTTCAAGCAAAGGAACCTTTACCTTTACCTTTTTACCAGAGAATTGCTCCAAGTGGGGATTATATCTTCTTGGGCTTCAAGAGAGCTAGTGTTATGGATTATTTCATTGTTTCTTCTAATTTCAGCTCATTGGCTAGCTTCCTGGGAGTTCTATCCTTTTGAGGCAGTGGTCATCTCCCTATTGTTTTGCACATGAATATGCCTTATGTCAAACTTTCTGTAATCAGGCAAGACCATAGAATAAAAACTCCCTGTATCACATGCACTGAAACAACAACACTGCTTGCTTTGCCAAGATATGATGGCGTCCCCAGAAGTGTTATCTTTAAGGAGATCGTTACTTGGGTCTGATGTAGCTAGGAGTTCTCTCATTGTCTTGTATTGGCCATTGTCCCTCTTGAAGCCCTTTTATTTTATTGTCCACCTTCAAGCCCTTGTACTTCAAGCCCTTGATGGTGTTCCTTTAGTGGGGCCCCCGGCCCTCAAGAATTCTGGTCCATAGTTTGACAAAGAGTGCCGGCTTATCAAAAGAGAGCTACAGCAAAAAAACATAGGGAACTAAAGAGCAATAATACCATCCTTCTCCTGAGGGAATTCTTTTCTCTTAAGAGATACTATAGAGACCTAATAAAGCATAATAAGAAGGAGAAATTGTGTAGGAACCGGGGGCATTTAATTTCGACTGTAAAAGCTAGCAACAACTTGGCATTTGGGCCAATTATTAATGTGGGCAGTAGAACATATAGCAGCATTCCCTTCTTTATTCATCCAGAAGGCTGGGAGTCATATTTTAAAAACCTGTTTGCTACTCCAAGCAAACTTTTTACTTCTGAAATATTGGAACCTGATGGCCCTCTTCCTGACTGGTCTGAGGTGCTCCCTTCTCAACTTTACCTTATTCAGAATGAATCTGCCCCCGTCCCTTGGGTAAGATTGATGTGATAGAACATATCCTTCTGGAGTGTCCTTTGTATGCTAATCTCAGGAGGCAGTATATTTCTCCATGTTTGCAAGCTCATTCTCATTCCAGTGACCTAATTACCTTTTTACTTGTTCACTGGGATCCAAAGAGAACTCTAGCTGTTGCAAAAAATTCTTTACTTCTTTTGCCTATTGGATGATAAGTGATTAACAACAACTATACACTGCTCAAGATCAATGTATCCTAGAGCTTTTATTGGATAAAAGGAAAGGTTTAGATCCAATGAGTACAAGGACTATTGGTATTTCTTGTTCCTTCCTGCCATCTGCAGTAATCCCATGACTCTCCTAGAGGTTGTGGGGCCCTATGGGTAAAAAAGCCACACCATCTGGGGAGGCTGCAGTGAGGTTGGGGAGCAAGCTAAGTCATTCCTATATTCCTCTTCTGCCAGTGGAGCTTTCATTGAAGGGGAGGCTCTGTTAATGCAAGAGTGAAAGCAATTTCTTCCCATGACTCTTCCTCATGACAGCCATGTGGCTTTCTGTCCATGCAGGTGCCACATTCTCAAACGTCAGCTTTTGCGAGGTCACAGGAGGGTGCTGGCAGAAGGTGGGGAGATGAAGAGGATCAGGCTGAGGATGTACCTTCTAGTGACACTTTTTTGGATCTGACCTATAGTGTCTTTGCTGTACTGCAGTTTTTCAGCATTGTAATTTATGGCACCCTCACAACACTTTTACAGGACTGGAAGCCATTGGAGATGCACACAGCTCTGAACAGTCACCATCTGCTGCTTAAAATAAAAAAAAAATAAAAAAGGATATTGGAGAAGTTAGTCCAAGACAAGCTGGAATGAGGCAAGTATCTTGCTGCTAATTGCACCTGCCCTGGATGGAAACTGGCAGAAGTCTCAGTGGCTGGGGACATGGAGGGCAGCACAGCTTTGGACCTTCCAGACTCTGCAGACTGAAGTTTGTTGTAACTAAATGTTTCTTTGCTAAGCACCGGGATATCAGATTGTGTCTGCCCTACACAGGAAAGATAACATCTATTTTCTTGCAGTTGTTTAATCAATAGGAACCAAATTCCCATTGTGAATAAGCGTGCAACCCATTAGGCATAAATATTGAAGAGAAAAAAGAATTCATTAATAGATGTAATGAGATTTTGAATCCTTATGGGTATTTTAGCATCTTTTTTACAATATAAACTTCAATGAGCTGACAATGTTGTTTGGATTAACTTTTACGTACACCTCAAGTATGTACCTTATCTTTGAAATGCAGTCAGTTCCCTCAGGGGATAAGTCATTTGACTATCTCAACACATTTTCTTTATTAACAGTTCAATTCCTTGCATATGAATCAAGGGAAATGTCTTTATTCAACACAGAAAGTTTCACTGCATTTTATATTTCTTTTGTCTTTTTCTCAAAGCATTCTTCAGTTTCAGAATATTGTGCTTCTCCTGTTTTCCCCAAGACAATATTCCATCATGGCCTCAACTTTGTCCAGCAGTGGTCTGCTATGGAATTTGAATAAGCTGTGTTCACAGTATATCTGGTGGGATACAGAAGGGAAAAGGGGGTGAGGGGAAATTATAAAGCAAATCTTATGGGGAGACACACACATGTAGACCTTCTCAGCATCTATGTCTATTCTTTGGAACTCCTCTCACAGAAACTCTGTGTGGCTCCCTCACTACTTTTTTTATTATTATTTGTTAGGAAGGCCTTATAAAATTATGTTCCCCGTCTTGGCTTTAAAGCTATTTTAAATTGTGGACTTAAAAAAATCTTATTGTAATTTTTTTATTAAATACTTTTGTGACTTATTGAGTTGTGAGCTACCTTGAACATACTTTTAAAACTGGGAAAGTGATGTAAAAGTTAACACAGCAGCAAAAAATAAATAAATCTCCCAACCAAGGTTCCCTCTAAGCTGCGGAGTCCTGTGAGCAAAAATCCTACTTTGTGAGCAACTGGCATTAAAGTGGTGAGCCGGCGATTTGGCTGCTGCAGAAATTAGTTTGCTCTGGAGCCGTCCTTCCTGAGCTAAGGTAAAAAGCTGTGAGCCGGAGGCTGAAAAACTGTGAGCCAGCTCACCCTAACTCAGCTTAGAGGAAACACTGCTCCCAACTCAGGCTAGCCCAGAAGATGGTTTGACATATCATTCTGGCCACCTGGATCCATGCCACAGTAATATCAAGACTAGACTACTGTAATGCACTATACATGGGTCTCTCCCTCAGAATCAATCTTGAAACTTCAGTTGGTGCAGAATACCACACCTTGGCTACTATCAGGAGCTAGATGGATCGTATATATTACTCCCATTTTACAGCCACTCCACTGGCTGGCCATCAGTTACCTGGCTCAATTTAAAGTACTGGCCAACACACACAAAGCCCTTCATGGCACCTTGTACCTTCATACCTGTGAGACTACCTCTCCCCTATGAACTGCCATGACAGCTTTGCTCATCTGAGCAAGGTCTTCTGCAGGTGCCCACCTGCAAATGGGTAAACTCAGCAACTGCCCATATAAGTGCTTTTTCTGTTGTGGCCCCACCTTGTGGAATGGCCTGTCTAAGGAGGTCAGGAAGGCTCCCACTAGCCTGGCTTTTCACAAACAATGCAAAACTGAATTATTCAAGAGGGCTTTTCTACACAGACAATAGAGTTTCACTGTACTAAATGGTTCACCAAGTTATTTGGATGAGTTATTAGGGACTGTGGTCTATAATACTGGTTTAGCTTGCTGAAACCACTATCCTACTATTTAATTTTTGCAGCATTTAATGTGTCGTGTTAGTACTTATGCTTTGCTTCAGTTCTGTTTTTAGACTTCTCTCTGAGCCCTCGTAACCGTTACTCCCTCCATCATATCAAACAGCACCAATTTCGGGCAGATTGGTAAATTTACTGATATAATATCACTTATGTTTCCCAGGACCTCTTCCCAAAATGAGCGAATGATAGGGCACTCCCACCAGCAGTGAAAGTACGATCCCGTATGACCACATTTTTTCCAACATTGTGAGCTTAATGTTGGGTTCATCTTGTTCAATCTTTCTGGTGTAAGGTACCAACGAGTGATCAATTTAAAAGACTGTACGCGAACACTAAAATTCCTCGACCGATTAGCAAATGAGTTCCAGATATCCTTCCACATTTGTTCAGAGATCTCCAGCTGTAGATCCTCTTGCCACCTGTATTGATGTTTCAGCATCTCTTGTTTCTCCATATCAAGTAGTATCTTACATAAAGCCGCCATTAATCCTTTGGATGAATCTGTGAAAGTGCGCAGAATGACTTCCAGTCCTGAATAAGGTCTTTCAAAAACGTGCTTCGATACCAGACTTTCGATTAGGTTTTTCAGCTGTAGGTA
>NW_015168106.1:151605-184002 GCF_001447785.1 Gekko japonicus
TCCTCCTCCTCCTCCTCCTCCTCCTCCTCCTCCTCTTCTTCTTCTTTCTGACGGGAGCTCATTCCACCATGCATGTGACATAAAAACAACTCTAAAAATCTCCTCATTTTATGAGAAAAAATTAGAGTGAGGAAACAAATGGTATGGAAATATAGATTTGCTTTGCCACAGGAAGAAGTTAAATCAATGCAGAGATTTAGGGATAAAAACAGCAGGAAGGAGACATTCAGATCCTCCCAACCACAAACTGACCAGTTCACAATCAAAGGAGCTGTGTCATAAGACATCAAAACATGCCCTGGACAATTGGCTGAATGCTGCAGAAGTCTGTGTTATTATTCTAGTGGAGTTCCCCTGAATGGAATTTAAGGTCTGCCAGCATTCTGTCACTCAATTAAGTAGGAATGCTGTTAAGGCAATGAACATTTATCAGAACTGCAAACTGCAACCTCAGTAAATCACTACAAAATGATTGCTGGGCCAATAGGATGCAATTGCAGATCTTGGCTCTTGGGAAGCAAGGAAATGTGTCAAGGAAGCGATGTTCAAATTATGAACTATTGGAAGAAATGGCCTTGGAAAAGAGTTGTGGCTAAGGGCAAGCATGAAAGGGACCATCCCACATATATTTATTTACTTTGCGAAGAAATAAAGCACAATGTTCAAGCTTTGGGACAACTTTATATAAAGGGAGCCCATAACTATCCAGGGAAGAGGAGGAGAGATCAGAGAATCTGAATCAGTAGACCACATCAGAAAGGCCTTTTGATAATCACAGGAGTCTGAAGTCCTGTTCAGCTGTTACAGTTCTGTATATACACCAGTTTTAAGAAAGAGCCAATCAATATTCACTTGACAAATGAAACCAGGGACCAGTATCTGGATAGACATGGGGGGTTAAATCACACATTTACTGTATATGCATTGAATGTATCATGAGAATCACTTAGTGCCTATATAAAGAAAAATCAAGAGCATGCTATACATGGATTGTACATGAGCTCATTGTAACTAGTGAATCTGGGAATCACTGCTAAATAAAATGACAACACATTCAGACAGGCTACAAAGGAGGCCATGGCTCTTGATTGGAAAGCCCCCATACTGAACTGAGCCCTAGTTATATACCTGGACACTGATCTCTGATAGGAATATTCATTCATCTTGGCCGAGTTCAGACTGGCAGTTTGCCCGGATATACGCGGGTTTCAGAAACATTCCACAACCGGATTAAATGGGCCGTTCACACAGGCACATCTGCCGGCATTCCCCACCCGTACTCAACCCGTCTTGTAACACTTCACGCCCGAGTTTAAAAGATACCTGGTGAAAGTAGTAGCAAACCCTGGAAAGTGCAATTATCCCGTGTCCATCCTGCACAACAATGTGTGAAAGGCAAAAGCTGCATTTTTCTTATAAAATGTGCATAAGCGCACATCTCCAGATTACAAAAAAAGAAAGCCACACCTTACAGCCGTGCCTCCGGGTCAACAGTGTGAACGCTCCCTTGGGCCTCCTCCCCAGTATGCTCCCACATCAGTCGCTGCAGTGTGAATGGGAAAACCCGGAACAGTTTGTTCCAGCTCTTTTTTGCCCTGACTCCCTCCCACTTCAAACTGCCAGTCTGAACTCAGCCATTCATTATATTTATTACAGTAACAAAAATGAGTGGGTATAACAATAAATGAACAAATGTCATTCATTTGTTTCATTATGTCTCTGGGATTTGCCAGTCAGGGGGATGGGAAGACAGTCAGGAGAGCTGAAACTGACTCGGACTCTTTCCAGTCACATGGTCAAACAAATCTTGTGATGCAAGCAGACTGGGCTGCTATGTCTGTTCACAGTATTTCCCTCTGTCACTGCTATCTCAATGGCTTAAGAAATGATTTATTATATGGCCAGTGTATTGGTTATATAGTTAAGGACCATTTACTTTTAAAGGTGGCTGATGCTTTTTAGCTGCTATTCGTTGTGCAATAGAATGAAGGAGCAACTGCCTCTTTTAGTACTGTTAAGATCTGCCTCCCAAGGTCTACTTTCTGCACCCCCAACTTCAGATGTGAGGTATCTGGCAACTAAAGAGAGGGCAAGTTTCATTTGGGGCACCTAGTCTTTGGAATGCCTTCCCCCTTAAAGCTCACCTGGAGAGGTGGCATAAAATGTCCCAGATAAATAAATAATAAGCATGAGAGTACCTGAGTCAATAATGCAATGGTGTAACAAATCACAAATGATTTGTCATTACAACCAATAGAAAAAAATGAAAACAAATGCAGTAATAAAAGTGAATAGGTACAATCACAAATATAACAAACATTAGATGAAAATGATTTTTAAAAACAAATTATTGCACATTAACCTCTGGCACTGGTCAGTGGTGAACATTTGCAAGAAGCAGGGAATTGGGAATTGTTATTCAAGTCTGCCTGTCACATTTTTGGTTTTCCTTTCTCCAAAGAGCTCAGGGTATAGTACATGGTTCTTGTTTTTATTATTTCCACTAGGTAGGCTAAGATGACAGCATGTGACTTGCACAAGATCACCAATTATGCTTCATGGCTGGAGATTCAAATCCTGGTCTCCCAAATTCTAATCTGGTGCTTAACCCTCTACATTGCATTGGCTTAATTTCATGCTAATCACGGTAGGGATACCAGCTCTGCATTTGGAATGTACTGGAGATGGGGGAGGGGTCTGGAGCATGAGGAGGGCACAGTTTTGGGAGGGGAGGGAGCTCAGTGAGAACAATGCCATAGATCCTGCCCACTGAAGCTGTCATTTTCTCCAAAAGAACTGATGCTTGTAGTCTGGATATCAGTTGTAATTCTGGGAGAACTCCAGACCTCCCTGCCACCAGCAGGTTAATAAGCCTATCTGAAGCAGAGTTACACCATTTTCAGCACACTGAGTTCAGTGCATCTAAAAGGGTACAACTCTGCTTAAGATGGCAGTGACGGAATGCTGAAAGTAGTTGAAAGTTGGTGAAATAGGGAAATTAGGGGCAATGGATAGACTGGCTACATTAAGCCCCTGAGGTTTCTGGAATCCAAGAAGAATAATTTTGCGTGTGAGGAAGACACCTCAAAACCATTTATCCTCTTGTGATTCCTCAAACCCCCCTCCCGCTTGTCCTGAATCTTTTCCTTTATCATTGGTTCCATTGATTAGTAATGTTCCCGTCTGATTAAAATTTGCCTCCAACCATTAACCAACTAAAGCTTTAGTTGATTAGTCTGGCAATTATATAGATTAAAGACTGCAGCCTCGACAACATTGCAACCAATAATATCCACAGGACTGGGAAGTATCCCTTTTGTGCTGGCATCAGGTTTCCGTTGCCAGTGCTTTGGCAGCCCCCAAAGGACATGGATCAGCACAGAGCCTATGCTGCAAGTCTTGCTCTTTGGAAAGAGAGGGACCTTATTGGGGGGAGGGAATGTGTTTGTGATACTGAATGAGCTCAAGTTTTTCCATGGAGCAATAAACCTTGGGGAGATCTCATCTCACATTTTGCTGAGAAACTATCTCAATACAGCAAACGCTCTAATGTAGCTTGAAGTATTTAGAAATGAGCATAAATTAGATTATATTGTACCATCAAAAATATTTTTGCTATCCACACACATTAAAACCAGGAAGTATTTATATCTAGATATTTTAGTGCTGTTAACTGTATAACCTCAGGCAAGTTGGTACAAAATTTAATTAGTGCTAAACTGCCTGACACCACTGAAGCATAAAATTGGCTATTTTCAGGACTTTCCCATTTTAAACCCTATTTATTGCCTGTTTATAGCTTTTCTTTATTCTGATTGGCACAAGCAACATCAGGTGACCCACTGTAGAGAAGAGTCCTGACCTGCCAAGTTTGCCCATAGATTACAAATTCTATCAAAAGTTTACTCAAGCTTAGATGCAGTGCAGAGTTGGACAAACGTCTTCCTTTCCCATTCGTTATCGGGTTCTTCTGTACCAGATATTCCATTCCTCATCTTTTGGGTGATGTACTGTAGATGTTTCATGAACTTTATTTGTGTGGATATGCAAACTCTTCTTGTTGTAATAATTGTCTGATATATGGTGAACCCATACTTACACGGTAGCTTTATAATCAGTAGGCATAATCACATGCATATTCCCCCTCGTAAAAAACAAATCTATATATGCATACAGTTCTGTTCCATTACATGAACAACCCAGAGCAGAATGGCATCTATGAAAGAGAATTCCAAAGAGTACTGGAAATATCTCAGATTCAGTGTGTCAAAGGAGAACAACTGAGAAATAGAGGAAAAATTTATCCTCATATGAACTCCTGAAAAGGCCAAATTTGTTCCTTTTTAGTTACCTAGTTCTTATGTTCTTGGAAATCCAACAACCTGGGAGACGTCATACATACATGCTCATTAAGTGGAGCATCCAGCGGTGGCTTTCCTGTGTGAATGGGCTATCACAGAGTCATTATCACAGAAGGATCTTCCATATCAACACACATTAATTGTAATATAGTGTTTCTTGTGGAGCCAGTTCATCATTTTTTAAAAAAATGTTAATCTCTGGATCTGTTCCCTTTTTTCTCTTTTCCCCAGCTATCTTGAAATATAGAATAGTGTGTCCTTTGTCTGACATCATGAAAGGGAAAAGTTAAAAATGTTATAACTGATTTTGTCTCCTCGTCCCCGTGCACCACTGTTGCAAGATAGGTAGGAGGACAGGGACAGTGGAAGGGAGATCGAACACATGCAAAACATTTACAAATCAGTTTAGAACAAGTTTGAGTGTTAAGAATTTTTTTTTAGTGTTCAGGGGTGTTGCACATGGTTTTGCTGTCATATTGTGATTCCATCACTGGTATGTCTTGTATTGATAGATAGCTTTTATTACCTTTCTGAATTTGTAGATATTCTTTGGCAATATTATCTACAACTTAATTGTGGGTTATGTCCTTTGCATTATCTGAAACCTTAATTGATCCAGTTTCAATGGGTGACGGCAATTCCCAGTATTATGAGAGAAAGACAAGAAGAGAAAGGAAAAAAAATCTGTATGTGTGGCATCATTAAACACTCAGAAGTTAATGGCTGCCATGTGTAAAGAAAGATAATATCTTTTCACTCCAAAAATACAGATAATTCATTTATGTCTCTGCTGGGAAAGAAAGATACAATCCACAGACATAAAAAGACATCAGGAGTTTTTCTGTGGATGTCTGTGGATTGTGGATCTCACCTCTGTAACATTCCAGGATACCACTGGGAAAAGACATGAAGCATAAATCCATTTTCAATGCACAATCAACTCAGATTACAAACACCAAGAAGATTCTTAAAAGAGATTTTTTCCCCAAAAAAGCATATTTACTTTTTTGTTGTTTCTTCAATCTCCGATTTATCTTTTATTATCACACAGCAACCAATGGCTGGACGGGTGAATCATTACTTCTATAAAACCTACAGAAGTTCGGAACACAGCCTTGTTTTCCATTCATCAGATAGAAAGAGCGATGCAGCTATAATTTTAAGTTACAAGAACTTCAGGGCAAAATGAAGGATTACTCCCCCCTCCCTTTCTCTTAAAGTTTTATTTTTGATGTTGATGCAGAAGCAACTTGAGAGCTGGAGTTTGTAGTAATCCTTTCCCAGGAGCTTCAGTTTCTCATCAATGTTATACAAAATACTGTTTTGATTTATTAATATAGTAATGATTTGTCTAATGTTTATCTTGGAGATAATATCCTTGGGAGTGTGATCATTTCAGCCCTCCTTAACCCACCTTCCTTTTTGGCACAGAGAATTATAATTGTCTTCAGGAAAATATACACACATACAAGTATGTATTTTTTCCTGCATAGTTATGATAATAAGCTTCTCTGCGGGTTTTTTTTGGGGGGGGCATTCATTCACTCAGCAAAAATGAGTAGGAATCAAACAGAAACCAATCAGTAGCAAAATAAAACAAGTTTTGAAGACTAACGATGTTAGTCTAGCATGCCTTTTCGTAAATCAGAGCTCACCTCTTTCAGATGCATACCCCAAACAGAAACTGACCATTGGCTCCAGTATAAACTTGTAAACAGGAATTTACAAATATGTTTTTTTTCAGTTTCCTATCATTTTTGTGGATAGTTGAGACCAATTTCAATCCATTCTATTTTATTCTCATTTTTTGTTTGCTTTTTCAATGCATTTTACCCATTTTAATGCTATTTTTATGTGATGCAAAACAATATCAATTTAGCAGCATGATTTCTATTGAATTCTGTTAATATGGTAAAAAAAAAGGACAGCCACAGTTTCATCCTGAGTGTGGAGAAGTCATCAAATAAAACTGAACTTTGACACTGAACCACAGTTATCATAGAATTTGGAAACATCCTAAGGTTAACATGGTGCTTATAAAGTTAGGCTATCCCAGGGTCTGAGTAATTGCTACCCATTCCTCCCTTCCATGCTTAGGCCCTGCTCATAAATGCATGTTAACTTGCATATAATGGACTCCTATTTTGAATTTAGCCTGTTTTCCAAGCTATATGACTTTCTGGAGTAATAAACACCAGTCAGTGACATATTGCATGTATTTATATAAAGCATTCTCCATTTCTACTGTTACAGAACAATCCTATTCAGAGTTACTCCAGTTTAAGTGGGTCTAGACTGGTTTAAGTGGGTCTAGACTACAGCAACTCTGCATGGGATTGTACTGCCAGTGTCTAAGGTGGCTGAAAAGACAAAAAAATAACATAAAAGAAAACTGATATAAAACTCAAGACAATAATTCAAGCCCCCATCACTTTTATTGCATTTTGCCATTGGCCATTACAATGGAACACCATTAGGAAATATATTTCCCAATAAAAAGTAGGTCAGAGAATCACCTCTGCTCTTCACAGCTACCTCATTCAATACATTTGCTCAGTTTCTTTTAACTGCCACTGCAAAAAAGGAGCCAGCTAGATGACATATATACATTTCTATCAGATGGAAGACTACAAATTGTCTCAGTTGTGGATTGGCCTGTACAAAGGGACAATGGTGGAGTAAGAATGTACTTCTTGACCAATGTATTGCAAGCCATAATGCACATGATGACTTCACATCAGAAAACATAAGCCTAAAAAATTACAGCAGCACTCAAACCCATAAACATGTCTTCTGTTGGGTGAAGCATGCAAGAATTTTAACTATCTCTAGACTGGGGAGGCTTTCTCCCACCTAACTGAAGGAAGGAAGTCTCTTGGGTACATAGTATAACCACTGACAATTTCATCCCAATTGATGGTACAGAGTTGTTGGTAGAAAGTGCCATCAAGTCACAGCTGACTTATGATGACCCTGTAGGGTTTTCAAGGCAAGAGACATTCAGAGGTGGTTTGTTGTTATTTGCCTCCATATCATGACCATGGTATTCCTCGGAGGTCTCCCATACAAATACTAACCAGGGCTAACCCTGCTTAGCTTCTGAGATCTGATGAGATCAGGCTAGCCTGGGCTATCCAGGTTGGGTTACATCCAGAAATATAGTTTTCACTCAAATTAGGATTTGAACCTAGGTTTCCCCATATTTAACAGATCCAATTGATTTCCCAATATACTATGCATGTTGTTATTCTAAAAATTACAACTAAAATTTTTAAAATGACAAAAGAATCAAAGCTGACATTTTCTACACCCCTGATGAAGACAATGAAGTAGGCACCTGATAAGGACAGGGGATTTTACAAAGGGGCAGCAATGGCTGATAGCCTTATTTCTAAAAATGGTGGCACCCAGAGTAGAACCACTTTTCAGTTGCAAGAGCAAAGGGTCCCTCCAATTTTATTCAGATGAAAAGTGCATGTAAACTCTCAGGGGAAACACCAGTCTAGTAATTTGCCATACAGTTGCAAACATTAGAACCTGAAATATGGATGGAACAGATTTTGAACATGCATGGCTCGGTGAAGAGCCAACTTTAATGCATTTTAAGTGTGGGAGAAAATTGATCAGTAAATGACAATATTTATGGGAGCTATGTATGCTCATATCATGGAGAACGGCTATAGACTCTTATGAATAAAATGATCTGCTATGAGGCTGAAAAGAAGCTAATCATCAGGGAGGAGCAGTCCATTGCATTTGTGTGCTGTTAGCAAAACAATTTAGTGTGTACTACAGCTGCAATTCAGAGTACGTTCAGTGCTCCAGAGAACATCAAGAAAGATCCAACTGCAATACTTGGAAATCATGAGTCAGCTGTGAAACACATGGAAATGGCAGATGTAGGGATGATATAGGAGCTTATGAAAGGGGCAGATTACAGCCACTGAGATTCCTAAAAACCATCTCTTATACTATGGAAATTTTGGGGTACAGTTTGAAATGTTCATATATCCACTCCATATTTTCTAATAATTTTAGTCTATCAGAGTCTGGAGAAGTTCCAGCCCAGGTCTGACTTGCAGCTCTGTTTGTCTGTGTCTCTCTGTGTGTACATACAAACTAAGCAACCATGAAAGACTTACCAATACTGAGATACAGCATGGAGTAATAACTGTTAGAGTAAAGGTGACTCAACATAAGAACATAAGAGACGCCAATGTTGGATCAGGCCAAAGGCCCATCCCGTCCAACACTCAGGAGGTCCATCAGGAGGTATCTACAGTCACATGGACACATGAAGCTGCCTTATTCTGAATCAGACCATAGGTATATCAAAGTCAGTATTGTCTACTCAGACTGGCAGCAGCTCTCTCCAGGGTCTCTGGTAGAGGTCTTTCACATCACCTATCACCTCATCCTTTAAACTGGAGATGCCAGTGGTTGAATCACAGCCCTTCTCAGAATGTGCATATGTCTGATGCCTCTTTGTCTATTCTAGAAGCTTCATTGTGACTCCTCCTTTTCTTTCTGTGCTGTTGTTCACTCTTTGAGTGGTCTTGCAGGAGGCAAGACACCTCTGAAAATCTCTCCTGGCCAAGCAAGCCAGGGACACATCCATGATTTCATACTTGCACACTCATGCAGATGGATTAACTGACCATTTGTAATGGGGAATAGTACAATTTATATTAGGCTTTTGTTTCTTCCTCTACTACAAAACACATACGAATCAGCTTCAATAGAAGTTCTTCTTTTTAACTTGCAATGCATTTATTTATTTATTTATTTGTCTGTTTAATTCATTTATACCCCGCCTTTCTCCCCAGTGGGGACCCAAAGTGGTTTACATCATTCTCCTCTCCTCTATTTTACTGACTTGAAGAGAGTTTACTGCACATGGGTCCACACTAACATGACTGTGCAACTTTGCTATATACTAACCAATACATATGGCCAATAAGAATGAGAGTAGAAACACTTGGGTTCAAATCATTATTGCTGTTGTGAAACTCACTGTGTCACCTGTTCTCAGCTTAATCAACCTCACAAGATTTTTGTGAGGAAGAAATGGTGCACTGTCCTATTAGTTGTATAACAATCTCATAAAACTGTATCTGAAGAAGTGTGCATGCACATGAAAGCTTATGCCTTGAATAAAACTTGTTGGTCTTAAAGGTGCCCCCACTGGACTCAAACTTTGTTCTAATAAATAAACAAACAGTGTTGCTGTTTATATGATGGTATTCTCTGCCTCAAAATAGCACAGGGAACAATTTTGTCCCTCCCATCCCTCTAAGAAAGGAAGACACTAAACAAGATGGGAAGCAAAAGGTGGATGGCTGACTGGACTGGGGGGGGGGTTCCCTTATTGATGGACATCATCAAGAAGAAGAAGAGGAGGAGGAGGAGGAGATTGGATTTATACCCTGCCCTTCACTCAGAGTCTCAGAGCAGCTTGCAAACTCCTTTCCCTTCCCTTTTCTTATACCTGTTTGTGCCTTTCCTAACCTGCGGAATATTTTTTTTGAGCTTCTAGAATTGTAGTTTTAAACAGTTTCCAAGCTTCCCCAATGGTTTTGACCCTTTCTACTTTTCCCTTCAGTTTATGTGCTGATTAGGATAAACAAACTGGCTCATACACCAAACTGGCTCATTCAGAGCCTTTGCCTTGAATGTTTCTCTTCATTTTCCTAGAACAAAGTACCTCACACTATTCCACTGTGATTGTATCCAGTATCTGAAATTTCACTCTTTATTAAAAATGTTGCTTGCCTGCTCTAAAAAATTAGCAGTTATTTCACTGCACTTATTTGTGTCAGCACACAAAAGAAGGCAAGTTACCAAAGAAATGGGTTAATTCTTGTATGATATCCAACATAATAGTGCCATATTTTGGGTTACTACTAATAAGCAGCTTACTGTGGCTACCAGCATTCTGGCTACAATCATCCCAACTCTACACTTAGCCAATATTTCTGCTGACTTTATATGTTTGTGGTATCAAGTAGCAACCAACGTATGGCAAGTGAGAAACTGGTTTGTCATTGCCTTCCTCTGCAGAGTCTTCTTGGGTGGTCTCCCATCTAAGTACAGACCCTGCTTAGCTTTTGAGATCTGATGAGATTGGGCTATACCATGTCACCTTCCCTCCCTTGTTTATCCTAATCAGCACAT
This sequence comes from Gekko japonicus, assembly GCF_001447785.1. Classification (NCBI taxonomy): domain Eukaryota; kingdom Metazoa; phylum Chordata; class Lepidosauria; order Squamata; family Gekkonidae; genus Gekko; species Gekko japonicus. Next base: position 162,141 of record NW_015168106.1, read on the forward strand.
AAAACATTGCCAAGAGATGTTAGGTTTCATCTCCCTCTCCCCACAGGCCATTCAGGCAACTAAGAGCTTAACTGATGCTGCTAAGCACCAAGAATAATCCTCTCTCCAACCCAGCTAGCTGCTGAATGTAATAATGGGCTGACTCAGCAATGGTTCTTCAATGCCTCAGTGAGCTTACCAGTTACCCCTACCTATACTGAAATGACTGCACTATTACTGCCATGCTTAGTTATGGTTTGGGCAGTCTAAAACCAGGCTGAATTGTAAGAAAACAACTCCTCAAAGAATGTGGAGCAGGTGGGGAAAAGGTACCCTTCCATGCCAATGTGACAAAAGTGCCCAGAATTCCTGCTTTCCCCCTAATTAAGACATTTCAAATCATTCCCATCATGCTTAAAATGCTAGTTTTGTCTTCACCCCAAATGTCTTTGCTTCTATAGAGCTGAAATCAGCCATTAACTTTCTACTTGAAAGCTTTGCATTATTCCTCATTGTATAACTGGCTGACTCCACTGTTTTTAGTGGGGCATGCACTCAGGGCAGATAGGGGACAACCACAGAGGGAGTCTGGAAGGAAATGGAGATTTGCTATCATTTTCTTGCTTTTGTGAGTTTCATTAAAACCTTAATTTTAGCTTAATGCTATTTTGGTCCATTTAAATTCATTCCCTTTGCTATGCTAGTGATTTTCCCCAATAGATGTAACAAAGCAACGGGGAGATTTCCCTTGGAGTCAGTAAAATCAGAGTTTAAGTAAAGTAGGAAAAATACACCATATCTAAACTGTGCAGAAGTTTGTTCCCCATGCTTATGAGAGTGGAATACTTTTTTTTTCCATTTTAAGGAATGGAACATGAAGCTCTTGTGTGGGGAAGGTTAGGCCAGAGCCTTGTGTGGCCCAGCCAATGGGCAGCAGGCTTGAAGCAACCATTTAATCCAGAACTGCTTTATTTAATCCAGAACTGAAGCAACTGCTGACCCATCTGCCCTCCCTAATATGAATAATTCAGGTGATTGGGTAGGGTTGCCAATTTTTGGTGGGATTCCTGGAGATTTGGAGTGGAACCCTTGAGGGAGGAGTTTTGGAAGGGGAAGCAGCTCAGTGGGGATGCAATGCCATAGAGGTCACCCTCCAAAGGAACCATTTTCTCCAAGGGATCTCTGTAGTCTGGAGATCAGTTGTAATTCCAGGAGAACACCAGGCCCCACCTGGAGGTTGGCATCCCTAAGGCTGTTGTCCAAGCAGGCATGGGTGGAGGTCCTTCAAATTGGCTTAGGGGGTTGCTTTTGCTTTCTTCACATTGTTCGATGGTGTTAGGTGTGGTAATAATAATAGGCCTGGTCCCCGCGATCCCCCCGAATCGACCTCTGCTTCTGAACCTCCTGAACTTGTGCTTGTCAAAATGACAGCTGACAAGCAGTCATTATGACAGGCATAAACTCAAGAGAAACAGGGAGATTGGCTCACAGTGAAATTATCAGTCCTATAATATTCTGTATCCCTAAATGACTAATCTTTTGTGTTCTATCAATCTTGTTTGTTTGAGTTTGCCAAAGAAAGTGAGAAGTAGTCTGGTGGGGCAGATGAATGGATTACTTTGGAATATTTTCCCTTCCCCATCATGAAGAGTTTGTGGACAAGTTGAGTTGTCTGAAAGTTCTTTGATGAAGTTCCTTCAGGTGTTTGATGTAGTATTATTCATTTAGAAGGGTCTTTGACCCTGTGTTGCTCATAAAGACTAAAAGCAGTTTGCAATAAATACTACAAATAGAGATGGGCACGAACCAGCTCATGATGAACTAAAGTTTGTAATGAATTTTGACTGGTTCATGCTTCGCAAAGTCAAGTTCATGGCAGGTCACCTGGTATGAACTTTCCATTAATGTTCAAGCAGTTCATGGAGGCTGTGCTGGTTCATGAACAGAGACATTCCCAGACAGACTGTCTCCACTCAGTCAAAATGTTTACAGAATGTCAAGGCGACAACTTGGATGGCATGTAGAGGACCATCTGGGGGTTGGTCCCCTGTAACTTTGATGTCTCTAGCTTGCTCAAGATCCACTCTATACTGTCCTGAACTTCAGTCATTTTGACAGGCAGAGGTTCAGGAGTGTATAGAACAGATCCTGTGCAAACTAAAGACACCAAACTCACAGTGTACCTCCCCTGGATGCTCCTGTACATGCCTGCCTAGTTTGGTGTCTCTAGGTATACACTTCTGAACAGGGGTCGTTTTGTACAAAAAGAGCTAGGGGAACTCATTAGCATAACTCATTAGCATATGCCACACCCCCTGACATCATAAGGCCCAGCGGTGGACCTGCAAGGCTGGCGGGAGTGCGAGGAAGCCCCGCCAAGGCCCTCCCTGGCCCTAGGCAGGCAGGGGTGGGGAGAGGTAGCAAGGAAGCAACTTACCCTCCCTCTTCTCCTGCCTCCTCCTGGCTGAATGAGGGCCAGAAGTGGGGCGGCCAGAAGCAGGGGGTGTGCCCTGCCCCCCGCACCTCACCCGGGGGAACTGCGATCCCCCACGATCTCCCCCGAATCGACCTCTGCTTCTGAACCTCCTGAACCTGTGCTTGTCAAAATGACAGCTGACAAGCAGTCATTTTGACAGGCATAAACTCAAGAGGTTCAGGAGTGTATAGACTTGATCATGTGCAAGCTAGAAAGACCAAACTCACAGGGGATCTCCAGCGGACTCGCCTTTACCGGCCCTCCAAATTTGGTGAAGATTGGCTTTATGGGGTCCATGTTACAGCCCCCCAAAGAAGGTGACCCCAGGAAAGTGCTTTCTGGGGAAATGTCATGAGAAACTTTATCATCACTACTAATGACTCCGGGAGATCTGCGGCAGCTAGGTGAAACACAGTTTACCCAAAAAGCTTTCATAATAGCACCTAGAGTCAATGGGACACTGTATCCTAAGATGGTTCTCTGGTGGCAGAATTGGAAAAATATTTCTTAAAACCTCTGATAGGAAAGTACAGCCATAATGACCTCTTAGAGATGGAAAGAAGCAGGATATTTGCTTGGCAGGATCTTTTTCTGAAGTGATACTGTAGAATTCATCACTGTGGGAAGCCAGGATCACAGGAGCCATTTAATACTCCCTAGCTCAGCTGAATGGGAACATATTTGGACAGAGGAAGTGGGGAATGAGCCAGTGGCAGGGGGCACTGTAGTACAAACAGGTCCCCATTGCATTTCATTTTTTAAATGTCGTTATCATAAGTCTTTTTTGTAGTACCCATTTTTGTTGCTGATGGTCCCAATTCATTTATTTCTTTTATGCTATTGTTACAGCATGTCTGTCTGGGGTCATTTAGTAGAAAAAGAGGTGAAGGAGCTCATTAGCACAACTCATTAGCATAACTTATTTGCATATGCCACACCCCCTGACATCACCGGAAGTGTGTCAGAAGGCAACACCCACCGCTCAGGCTCCACTGGACTGTTTTGGATTGCTAGCTATTTGGGGGAGTGGAGGAATGTGCAGATCTGTCCTCACAGAGGAGGGAGAGCTTGTACCTGAATAAAACTAGGTCTTAAAGGTGCCACTGGACTGTTTTGGGCCAGGGGGTCAGGGGGAGCTCTGACTGAGAACTGCTGGGAGCAGGGGGTGGGGCTTGTTGCATGTGCCCACCCCCAGGGCTTTTTACTGCCGGAGCTCCGCTCCTGTGCGCTCCTGCAGGAAATTACCCCTGCAGCATGTACACTTATAAATCACAAAAATAATGTTAAAATTGCAGAAATGTAATGAGGAATGTTCAGCAGAAGGAAGCAAAAAAAGAAAGAATTGTGGGTTCCATTTGCACAAAGAAAATGAAACATGAAAACAACAGAGATTTTTGAGTTAAATTAGGGAGGATGTGACATTTGGTAGCAGCTTTAGCTGTTTCAGCTCCCGTGCTCAGCCCTGGTTCTGCTATCCAACATACCTGAAGAAGGATGCAAGCAGGCAGAAGAACAGTGAAGTAGCTAGGAAAGCTGTCAGAGTCATAAGGGAGTAGGTGGCCCTTAAATAGAAGAGGAATAGGCAATCTAACAGGTAGAAATGCCTGGCAGAAAACAGAAGAAGAGTTGATTTTTATATCCCACTTTTCTCTACCCTTAGGAACCTCAAAGCAGCTTATAATTGCCTTCCTTTCCTCTTCCCACAACAGCCACCTTGTAAGGAGGGTGGGGCTGAGAGAGTTCTGAGAGAACTGTGACTGGCCCAAGGTCACCAGTAAGCTTCATGTGGAGGAGTGGGGAATCTGCCACTCTTAACCACTACACCACACTAACTAGTTATCAACTATTTATCTCCAAAGAGCAACTGGCAGCATACACAGTTATTCCCTCCTCTCCCCACCCCCATCCTCAAAACAAAGTAGGCCAAGGGAGAATGACTGGCCCAAGGTGACCCAGGAGGCTTCAGTGGGCAAGTGGCAATTTGAACCTAGATTTCCCATATCCCGTTTTGACAATCTAACCAATACACCAGATTTGGTTTTTCGACAGCAAGAGTTTAATTGTCACCTAGAGAAACACCTAGGCTTGATCTGGAAGTATGCTTCAACAAAATAAAAAGGAACTGATAGTACATCTTGGAGGAGGAGGTTGGTATTTAAGTGAACAGGTCTGTCCCAGCTTGTTTCCTTGCGCAGCTCACACCAAGGGGCACCAGTGCAAATCCAGCGGGATATCAGTTTGAGTTCTAGCTCATCCTGGCATTGTTATGAGGGGCAGGTAACGTTTCACTGTGTTCATGTGGTTCTGAAATATTAATGTTAACAGAACAGCGTAGGGCTGAATTATGAGGAAGTGTATGCAGTGCTGTTGTACTGATTTGCAAAAGCCTGATAACATCTGAGGTGTTTGATTTTCTATCTTCCATCTCCCTAAAGTCATTAAAACTCAGGCTGTTCATCAATTCTCTGTTTTAAAAAAAACCCTTTCAGAGGTGCTTTTGTGTGTATTTTTAATCCCCGATTTATTATTATTATTTCAAACAAAGAGCAAGTTCTGGTAATCTTTCAAATTGAACTGGATGAAATGAGACAACCTAAGAATTTTCCCTTCAAATCCAGCAGGCATTCACGAAGAGGTGTATCATATCAAAGGCAAACCTAATCCTGCATTATTTCTTCTGAACTCCAAATTTTAAAGACAACTTCTATTTCCAACCCTCTTTTTAAGCCTGTTTCACAAGCCAAGATTTATACAATTTTTGATATCCCTAGCATGTCCCCCCATTCCTATTCCTTTTTAAAGTTTCATCCTGCTCTGATATGTTTCTGTCTCCATTTCAGTTTCCTATAAACGAAAATTAAAAGTAAATTGCACTTCTATAAGTATGAGCACTTAAGGGTATTTGAAACTATGAATTGCCTTGGAAACCAGGGCTTTGTACAAGGGTTTTCTTCTTATTTGACAATGAAGTGATCTAATTATATAGAGTTCTGATTAGTTTCAAATTACAAATGGATAAGAATTCATATGATATGAATAGTCTTGTGATTAAATACAGAATTATCTGGATTTTGTTTTTTAAAAAAACTGGAGACGTTGTAAATGCAGAAAATAAAGGAAGGGGCTACAAAAACTGAGTTGGGGGGGCGGGACCTGATATGAAACTGTACTGAACAGAGTGAGGTTTGAATGAAAGCAGAAAATAATTTCAAATATGCATCTCTTAATTTCATCTGTTTTTCCCTTAGCTATTGCCAGTGTGTATAATGTTTTGAACAGGATTGGTTATGTATGAAACAATGGGATATGAAAGCTGTTGGGATAGGATGAATGGGACGGACTGCCCTGTGGTTTTAAAACTGGGTATTGTTTAATTGTGAGGGTCTCTGCTGAAATGTGAGAAGACTGCTTCCGTCTGTCCCCTACCTTTAATTATACAGCTCTCCTTAAATCAAAGACAAGGAGAGCATATTAATCCAGAAAAACTTAAAAAATTAAGAGAACCACTGAATGAGAAAGTGGAATAAGAGTAAAAGAAAAATACAGCCCACAGAGAAAGACGAGATAGCAAAATTTCCTGAACAAACAACCATATTAGAACGCTCCATAGGAAACTGATAAAAGTGGGACTGACTGAAATGTAAGGAGAACATAACCCTGACCAAGATGGCCCTGGCTAGCCTGATCTGGTCAGTCTTTGGAAGCTAAGCAGGGGTCATTTTGTAGAAAAAGAGGTGCAAGAGCTCATTAGCATAACTCATTTGCATATGCCACACCCCCTGACATCACCGGAAGTGTGTCAGAAGGCAACACCCACCAATCAGGCTCCACTGGACTGTTTTGGATTGCTAGCTATTGGGGGGAGGGGAAACATGCAGATCTGCCTTCACAGAGGAGGGAGAGCTTGTACCTGAATAAAACTTGGTCTTAAAGGTTCCACTGGACTGTTTTGGGCTGGGGGGCCAGCTCTGCAACTTACTTGGCTGCTTCTTGCTCTGACTGAGGGCTGCTGGGAGCAGGGGGTGGGGCTTGTTGCATGTGCCCACCCCCTGGGCTCTTTACTGCCGGAGCTCCGCTCCTGTGAGCTCCTGCAGGAAATGACCCCTGGAGCTAAGTAGGGTTGGACCTGCTTAGTGTTTGGATGGGAAACCACCAAGGAAGGCAGGCAATGACAAGCCACCTCTGAACGTCTCTTGCCTTGAAACCCTATGAGGGGTCTCCATATATTGGCTATGACTTGATGCCACTTTCTGCCACAAAAGAAAACATGTAAAGTGGTCCTTCTTTCTTATCAAGAAAAATGGCATTAGGAAGTCAATAGGAGAATAAGGCACATGCATTACACACAGAAAACTTTTAGCGAATTAAAACACTATCAGGTCAAATGAAAATACTTTCACCTTATTTATTGCTGTCAAGTCACCCCTGATGTATGACAACCCCACTGGGTTTTCAAGGCAAGAAACATTCAAAGGTGGTTTGCCGTGGCTTGGCTCTGCATTATGATCCTGGACTTCCTTGGTGATCTCCCATCCAAATACTAACCGGGGCCATCCCTGCTTAGCTTCAGAGATCTGACGAGATCAGGCTATCCTGGGCTATCCATGTCAGGCCTGATAGATGTTCAAAATCTCCCAAGAAATGTCACTACACCTATTTAAGAGTTGATCTAGTTTCTCTATAAGTTTGCTTTGAATTTTGCTTTTGGTGAACTGTGGCAAGAAACTAGAGATACTTAGGATCTTGACAAATCTTCCATTTACCCTTGAAATTCCTCAGAAGTCTTTGCTTGAGGAGAAATCCCCCATATCTTTCATGAATTTTGATTTAGCCAGAATTCTAGTGTCTCTTTGAGCTTTAAGGGATCCACTGGTCACGGGCAGGGGACTGCAGTGAGAGAACTCATGGAGGTCTTACAGAACTGGAAACAATGCACTCACTGTAGGGTGAAAACCCATTTGCCGGATTGCCAGTATTCTTGTCTTCCTTCTGTGTTTGCAAGCAGGATTCCATTAAGGAGTGAAGTATATGTTGAATCTCTCTCATGCAGTTTGGGCAGAATAATCCAAGTGGCAAACATCTGGATAGGCACAGGAGTGAGAGCAGCTAATCTTTTCTTTGTCAGGGAATGAAACAAGTCAGCAAGCTGCATGCCGAATTGCACTTAACAAGCACCTGACGAGGAGACAGAGAGGACCCATCATCCGAGCCATCCATCTGGTACAAAAGAGATTTAGTGAGTTGGGTTGGCACCACACTGGAGAATGGAGAGCAGCCAAAGACTCAACAGAAAATTTTACCTAATACCATTATAATCCATCCTTTGTTGCTAAATATCATCATGGAGGGGGATATCTTTTTTAAAAAAAAAGACATAAAGGCAACCAATGAGCCCTCCAAGGAGAGGGCTTATATTGCTGGGAAAAAAATATTTAAGATATGGCAGAAATTCCTGGCAGACAAATGTGAGAGATTTAGAGTTCCTATCATAGCCTCTTCCACATGCAGAAGAGCTACCTTCATGTCACAGACTCACTAGATGAGGAATAAGGGTGGATAAAATTAAACTATAGCAACACACACATTCTTACATAGTTCCTAATGCTCTTCCAGTCACCAGATTAGATGAGCGCAGACCATGAATTATGTGTCAGACCAACTGAAACAAAAAAATGAGGTCAAGATTATTAGTGGGAGTCTGGATGATGGGAGAATAGATCAATAGGCAGACACAAAGATAGACTGAACAGGAATTGAAGCTCAGTTGAGAAAAAATAGGTCAACTTTCACTTACATTCTTAATTACATTTGTGCTGTCTTTTCTTTCTGCCCTCAGGGCCTGGATATTATATAGCCTATTTCCACACAGAGTAATTATATATTTTGTCCAACCCAACTGATCTTGTCAAAATGGAGAAAAACAAGCCACCCACACTAACCACCAATTTGTGTTTGGGCAACTGGTGGAATTCCCGGTCATTTTCTTGTCACTGGTTTCAAATTGAAGTTGTTATAAAATATTTTTAATGGAAAAAATAATCTTTATCATACCTGTTCTAAGAAATCAGTATACTATAGCATATCAGTATTATACTAATTATTATTTAACAACATCCATTTGGTTACATTACAATAGGTCCCAGGGTATGGCCACATGGCATAGGATGCAGCCACCTTAATGAAGCTAAGCCAGTCAGGTTGTGATGCATGGGAGATTTGGATGAAGGGATAGAGGGAATGCTTATTAAATTTGCAGATGACATTAAATTGGGAGGGGTAGCAAATACTGTAGAAGACAGAGTCAGGATGCAGGATGATCTTGACAGGCTGGAAAACTGGGCTAAAATGAAATGAATTTCAAGGGGGATAAATGTAAAGTTCTGCATTTAGGTAGGAAAAATCAAATGCATAATTATAGGATGGGGGAGACTTGTCTTGGCAATAGTATGTGCGAAAAGGATCTAGGGATCCTAGTAGACCATACGCTGAACATGAGTCAGCAGTGTGATGTGGTATCTAAAAAGGCAAATGCCATTTTGGGCTGTATCAATAGAAGTGTAGTGTCCAGATCACATGAAGTGATGGTACCACTTTACTCTGCTCTGGTTAGAACTCACCTAAGAGTTTGTGTTCAGTTTTGGGCACCACAATTTACAAAGGATATAGTCAAGCTGGAATGTGTCCAGAGGAGGGCAACAACGATGGTGAGGGGTCTGGAGATCAAGTCCTTTGAGGAAAGGTTGAAGAGCTGGGTATGTTTAGTGTGGAGAGGAGATGACTGAGAGGAGATATAATAACCATCTTCAAGTACTTGAAGGGCTGTCATATAGAGGATGGTGCAGAGCTGTTTTCTGTTGCCCCAGAAGGTTGGACCAGAATCAACAGGTTGAAATTAAATCAAAAGAGCCTAACTTCCTGACAGAGTGGAACAGGCTTCCTTGGGAAGTGGTGGGCTCTCTGCCTTTGGAGGTTTTCAAACAGAGGGTAGATGTCCATCTGACAGCAATGCTGATTCTGTGAACTTAGGCAGATCATGAGAGGGAGGGCAGGAAGGGTTGTCTCAGTGCTTAGTTCTTGTGGCCCTTTCTTACATGCCCAAGGAAATGCTGATTGCCACGTTGGGGTCAGGAAGTAATTTTTCTCCAAACCAGTTTGGCCAGGGATCCTAGAGTTGTTGTTGTTTTGTCATTTTCTGGGTGTAGAACAGCGGTCACTGCAGGTGTGGAGGGGGGGAGGTATTTGTGTATTTCATGCCTTGTGCAGGGGGTTGGATTAGATGACCCTGGAGGTACTTCCAACTCTATGATTCTATGATCTCCTCTCCTCCAGGCCCTCTATGGATGCTGAATTGAATTGCAGAGAAGAAAGATGAAATGATACAATGATGAAGGATGAGGAGAAAATAAGAGGTGTCTTGATGACTCAGTCCAGTGGTCCAGCAGCCTGTTGTACATAGTGGCCGATCTGTTGATCTGAAGGGCCAACAAAGGAGCTTTTAACTTGTAAAGACCCCTGAAGCTGTGTTTGTGTGAAGGGATGTAACCCAGTCTATTATTAAAGGTTATTAAAACTGTTAGTGATAAGAATGAGGTCGTTGTTGTTTGGCCAGAGTGTCCATATATGCATACTTTTCTCTTTATTTGTCAATTTCTTTATTTGGCCAATGACTAGTACAAGTCAAAAATAAAAGCTTTACAGTAAAGCATACTTTTCTCTGTAAGAAGGAAAGACATCAGTCCCACTATATGGGAGAAAGTAAGGGGGTATACTATTACAATGTGGGGCTAAACTTCTCATTGGCCCCAATAAATCCTGTTATTAAATATGAAGCCCACATGTAGCTGCAGAGACCCATCTTGCATCCTCTTTCTTGGTTATGCTAGAGTGTGACAGAATGTTTAGAAAGTGAGATGGAATGTTGGAAAGTAGGGATCCTTCCTTAACTCTCCTCATCTGAATTACCCTCTGGTCAGTAAAGCCACTTCTGGACACTTCTGGACACTTCTGGATTTTTCTTTTCTTTTTTCCTTCTTCACTGGAATAAACATATTAGGAATGCTCAATTCTTTATTTCCAATTTTTGTGTAGAGCATTCTGAATCTGTGGTTTGCTGCAGCATATAGATCTTTTGTGTCTTTTCCTTGCCTTACTACCAATGCACATGTGTACATTAATAAACTCCCTGCAAAAAAGCATTGTTGATTGGGCCTGTAGCCAGGATTTTTTAAAGTCAGGGAGCATTTAAATTTATTAGGGGGCATTTAATTTAATCCAGTTTCTGGGGGAAATAGAGAGGTGCTGTCTGGCTCCGCATGGCCACAGTAGCTGGCCCTTCATACCAGACAGCTGCACGGGAATACTCGGCTCCTTCCCCGCACCTGCCACTGCTCGGGGGGGGGACTTGGCTGGATAGGAAGTTGGGGGGCCTAGCCCTGAGATGCCCCACTGTAGCTGTGGGGCCTGTTCTTGATGTAATCTATATATGCTCACATCAGGTTACTTGTTGTGTGCCCTTTTACCCATGTAAAATAGCATGTGTGCACATCACTAAAAAAAACCTGCACAAAACATTATTAATGAAATCATAATGTTGGCCACATGAAGACTGGTTGGTTTTTTAAAAAAAAAATAGTGTTTATCCCTGCACACATACATATCACTAACAGACAATGAAGCAAATGACTGGGAAACTGTGACAGACCCAGATTGAAGGAGGAGTGGGAATGGTACAAAGAAAACTTTCCGAATAATAGAGTTGTCGAATGGGGGAGATCCATTCATTCATACACAGCTGAGCTGAAAATCCTTCACAGAGCTCTTTTGGATTGAAACAGAGGAAGTGGCAAGGAAAGGCTTAACCAAACTGTTCTTCCACTTACTTTTTTTCACTGCAGCAGCTGCTGCGTGTTCACATTATCCTGGCAACCTGAACAATGTTATTCCTGTCTATTGTGGTGGTGCCATTTTTTTTCTTCAGCAAGTTCTGAGTATGGCCCGACAGCAGCTACTGGCCAACTGCCTGCAGGATGATGAATGCTACCAACTGTGCAGGTGTAAATACACTCAAAATCCTCTTTATTTTAACATGCAAACAAGTAATTACTGCTATAATACGGGGTGTTCAAATGAAGGCCTTTTTTTTTTGTCTTCACATCTAAGTCTACGAAATGACATTTTCCCCTGGGTGCCACTGTATATCATATCACTGCTGTATTAAAGCAATATGTACGTTCCTTGTGAGCTGAAGAAGCGTCCAAAGCCTACTCTCAGGTCCAGGGCCTGCAGGGTGCCAGCTGGGTGCAGCAGAGTCCTCCAGGGTCTGACTTTTATGCTAGAGAGCTTGGCAGTGGCCCCAGATGATGCAAGGGGAGGGGGGTTGGTGGACACCCAAATCCTTTTCTCCTGCTCATGGGATCCCTGTACTCTCAGGTCCAGGGCCTGCAGGGTGCCAGCTGGGTGCAGCAGAGTCCTCCAGGGTCTGACTTTTATGCTAGAGAGCTTGGAAGTGGCCCCAGATGATGCAAGGGGAGGGGGGTTGGTGGACACCCAAATCCTTTTCTCCTACTCATGGGATCCCCGTTGCTCTCTCTAGGTCTCTCCCTCACTCTTCCTCCCCAGCTAGCCTTGAGTTCCCTTTGGGGCAAGGCCCCACTGATCCATCCAATCCCTCTTCTTTCCCATAAAGATCTGGTTGACAGCCAACCCTTGCCCCCAATGGGTTGCTCTCACTCTCTCCTTGAACTCACCCCCTAGCCTTACCCTCAGTGTGTTGTGAGTCTGACGCACTCTCCCTTTGTTGCTTAAGCTCCCATTCACCATTTCCCTGTTGCTGCTAGTGGCCTCTCCTCCCCCTGGGGAAAGTCCCTCCTGTAATCCAGCTGCGAGCCTGGGAGACTCAGGCAAAGCCTCCCCGAGCTGTGAGATGTTGTTTACTGCTTTTTCTTTTGATAACCGTCTGGCTCTCTTCAAGGTTTGTGAGTGCAGGGGTAGAGCTGGGACCTTCACCTCGACACCTACACTTAAAGTTTGTCTTTGTTTACATACAGTAAGGGGTAACCAAACATATCGTGGGAAGGAAAGAAGTAAGAATATGCACTGGTCTTCTATACAAATGATGCACACCTTTGAAGTATGCTACCATTGCAGTCGGTGGGCTTTTTTCAGTGAATCACACCTCAAGCAAATTTTCATGCAAAATTCTCTAGAACAGGTAAAAGTGGCAGGACTTGGTGCAATGAAGGAGCCTGTGGCAGTGAGAGAAAGTTTTATGCAAAAGCAGAACTGACTACTTTTTCATGGACTGGACTTTTAGGATATATACAGTGTTGATAGAGAGAGTAGGGTGGAGGGATAAAGATGTGGGGAAGCCTTCAAGAAACATTGCTGTACTTTTCAACACTCTTTATCTACAAATTCTACATTAAGCAAAACTTGACATTGAATCTAAGGCTGTATAGGTATGTATGAAAATGCCCTTTTAGTTGTTGTTTTTTTTTAATGTTGCCATTACAAACTTCTTTTTTATTTCGCTCATTTGCATTGTGGAAGAAGAAGAAAAGGAAGAAGAAGAGGGGGGGGGGGTTGGTTTTTTATTCCCTGCTCTTACTACCTGAAGGAGTCTCAGAGAGGCTTACAATCACCTTCCCTTTCTCTCCCAGCAACAGACATCCTGTGAGGTAGATGGGGCTGAGAGAGTTCTGAAAGAACTATGACTGACCCAAGATCACCTAGCTGGCTACATGTGAAGGAGTGGAGAAACAAACCCAGTTCTCTAGATTAGAGTCCACCACTCTTAACCACTATACCACGCTGGCATATTTCTTTCATTTCCAGGATTTGAACCATTTCTACATCATTTTTATGCAGTTAATGCCAAAAAATGCAGACATGTAATCAGAGCATTTGGCTTCAGAAAACTGCATAAAAAGAAAAACTCGTGCAAAGGAAAGCTTATTTCGTTTTAAACATTTCTTCTTATTTATTTCCTGTGTTTCCTCCTAACTGAGATCCAAAGCAACTTATCTGATTGTTCTCCCCTCCTCATCCCTAATATGAACAACCTTGGGAGGTAGGTTAGAGTGAGATATTTTGATGGGCCCAAGGTCACCTAGAGAGGTCCCATGTTGTCTGATGTCCTTGTTAGACCTTCTAACCACTACATCATGCCAGATCTTAACTGAAACAGGAAGTTTCAAGTCTAGACCAGTATTGAGATGGCAAAATTTGGTAACATTCCAAGGTTCGGGTGGTATACCAAGGTTTTCAATGAAAATTAAGAAAATTAAAAATTAAAGTGTTCCATCCAGTTGCAACTGACTCATGGCGACTCCATGACGTTCCAGCACATAGGATTTACAAGGCAAAAGATGAGCAGAGGTTGTTTGCCATTGCCTTCCTCTGCATAGCAGCCCAAGTCTTCCTTGGTGGTCTCCCATCCAAGTACTGACCATGCTTAGTTTCCAAGCTCTGACACGATCAGAACAAAGTCTGAGTCCAGTGGCACCTTTAAGATCACCTTTAAGTCTGAGCTACTAGGGCTGCTATGTATCAAGTTTTTCTAGGAAAATTAGGGTAGAGGTAATTAGCAAAGTGAATTGAGGTGATATGAACCTAGTTAAAGAAGATAAGAGAAAGATAGAAATGCAATTGTGACAAACACTGAAGGATGGGGAAAGGGGGCGAAATGGCACCTGACCATTTATGGAATAGCTGACTATCAGAATAGATGGCCTCCCTGAGGTTGTTGTCACCCACCTACCAACCCAAATAATATGTCAGGGAACCTCCCACAACAAGTTGACTTGTTTGAATTGTGATTGTGTTTTAATGTGTATTATTGATTTAAATTTTTAATTGTATTTATTGTACTGTTTTATGATATTACCCACCCTGAGCCCACTCGTGGGATGGATGGGCTATAAATATAAGTAACATATAAAAATAAAAATAAATACATTTTGTTTCAAGGAGATTCATCTAAGCTGAATTGTTAAGTTAACAAAAACGAAACACAAAAAAACTCTGATAATAGCCCCGCATGTACACCTTTCATTTACCTTATGTTGTCCAAGTCTTTAGCTGGTTTTAGTACTCCATAAAGAGATTCCTGCTTGCAACCCCAAAACAAAGTGAGAAATATCACTGACAGCATAGTATAGCTTCGAAAAGTCATAAGTCGTAAAATGTTTACACACATTTTTATTAGCAGTTGAATGTTTCACAGGCCCTCAAGACATAATGAAATTTTTAAATGGTGAGGGGGAAAAAAAATTACCTTGGCTTTAGTTTTACGGTAAAGTGTTGTAACAGGCCTTAAAGCGCCCGGAAATTCATGGTGCAGAAGACAGCGTCCCTTTTTTGCTAGTGCTGAGTTAAAGCTCATTCCAGAAGAAATCAAAATAAATGTTAAACTGCTCAGATAAAAGTGAAAAAAGGTCTTCTTCCACTTGGAAAAGAGGTATCCAAATGTTAGATTGCAATTAATTAATAATGCTAATATCAAAAGATGGCTATGGCTAGCCTGGAGATGAAAAGACTGCAAGGAGATATAATCATGCTCAATAAAAATGAAAGACCATTACACCGAAGAGGACAAAGACTTCTTCTCTGCTGCTTTAGAGGGTACGATTGACCAGACTTAAATTTTTGTTTGAATCTTGAGAAGCTTCCCAGTGGTGAGAGCAATTCAATATTGGAACCAGTTACTGGGTGGGAGGGGGAGCTTCCCCTTTAGAAGTCTTTAAGCAGAGGCTGGACAACTATCTATCAGGAATGTTTTTACTTGGAGCTCCTATAGTAAGCAGCAGGTTCAACCAGATGGCCTACAAGACCCCTTCTAACTGTAACTGTATGTCTGTATTTTTATATATATGCAGAAATGCTGTGGGGAAAAAGGCTTACAGTAGCTTCCATTTTGTTACTTTTTGTAAATTATATATATACTCAAAATTATATATATTCAAACTCAAAAAACCTTTAATGGCATATAAGGGTAAATTAGAATTAGAAACAAACAGGGTCTAAGATCAATAAAATCAGATTAAAAGTACAATCTAAAAGGGTAGTTAGAGTAATATCAAGAAAACAAAAGCAAAATCAGAGAATTATTCATTGGCTTTACGTAGAAAATAATAACCTTTGGTAACGGGGATCTATTCAGTCAGGTGGCCTTTATGGTTTAGACATACTTGGCAGGTATTAGAAGAGTGGAGTTTACGCATCAGAAATAGGAGTCGTGGATCCATTCCCATATTGGCTAGTTTGTTCCATAAAAGGGATCTATTGATAGAATCAAATGCTCCCCGTAAATCTATGAAGGCTGCATACAATTTGCCTTTTACAAGCAGGGAATATTTCTCAGCCAGAGAAGCAAGTGTGAGCAAATGATCGTGAGTAGAATGTCCAGAACGGAAACCTACTTGTTCTTTGCCTGGAAAATTATTATTCAACATCCAATCAGAGAGATGATTCAGAAGGTGTTTGGAATATAATTTCCCTAATACTGAAAGTAAATTTATAGGGTTTTAGGGTTGCCTTTTTTGAGGACTGGAACAATGATGGAGGTTAGCCAGGAATCTGGTAGTATCCCAAAGTTATCAACTAGGGTAAACAGAGAGGCTAGTGGTTCTGATAATTATGAGAGCAATCTGGCTGTGACATCTGTCACCCCATTGATTGCCAGGGTTGATTCGGCTGATCTGGCTGGCTAGGTGAGTGTCCCCTACTTCCCTCACCACTCCATGTGCATCAATCCCAAAGCTGTGTGCTTGGTCAAAGAGGACAACCATCCCAGATAGAAGGTGTGTATCATTCTTTGGTCAGTGGTATATGATATATATATTTTATTCAACAGTTTCCATTCTCTGTGTTTTGTTACTAGTTTTGTAGACTCATGTAGGCCTGTTGTATATCTGCTGATGGACCCAGAATGTAGAGAGCTGACACATGTTATTTAGATATTAAAATGGACCACAACTTTATTGAATACAGAGGAAGCTGCAATTTCCAGAATAATTAACCAAGCAACTTTAATACACTGAGGTGATAACTGAGCAGGATGGAGAGGAGTCGGGCCTCCTTAATATAAGCATCCCTTATCATCTCGGTGAGTTCATGCTGGCTCCAAACCTCTGAACAGACTTTAGGACTATTCAGACTCCTTCTTGCCAAACCTTGCAAGCAGGGCCGGCCTGAGGCTTTTTTGGGCACTAGGCGAGGCTAGCTTGTGGCGCCCCCCCAGGCGAAGCTGCCTTTGGTGCCCCCCCTCACTGCACCCCATCTCCTCCTGCTCCTCTGAGGGTGGGCGAGGAGTGGGTGGGGGGGGAGAGGGAGAGGGGTTTAGCAGAGAGCTTTGCTCGCACTCAGCTTACACTGCCGGCTGTCAGTCCCGGTTCCTGTGCCGCGAGACCTTCCAGTAGAGCCACTGAACAGAGAGAGGTTGGCAGGGAGGAGGGGGAAGAGGGAGGGGAGGGGTGAGGGGCTGTTTTGAGGGGGGGCTGTTTGAGGGGAGGGGGTGAGGAGGAGGCGGGTGAAGCAGGCGGGGGCACTGACCATTTTGCAAGTGCCTGTCTGGGACAAGGCTGAGGGGTAGCATGCGTGCTGGCAACGTCGTTTGTTCAGGACCTGAATCCTTGCATCTCTGCTCCAGACCTTGTGGAATTCTTCTCGGCTTGATCCTCGGCTTTTGACCTTTGGCTTTGTTGACCCTGCGTTCATCTCTGACTCCTCTGGTATTGTTGTGATTTATGGACTTGAAACTTTGGTATGTCTGACCCTGCTTTTGGACTGTGATTTAAACCTGCTTGAACCTTGCTACCTGGTTTGCCCGGCTTGACCTTGGACTGTTCCTGGACTTTTGCTTGCTTGTGTCACGCCCCCTGGTCCTGCCGTGACAATAGGAGGCTAGGAACTCCCTTCCCCGGATGGTGAATATTTATTTATTTATTTATTTGGATTTCTATCCCACCCTCCCCGCATTCTCAGGGCGGCTTACAGAGGCATAACGCCAGATAAAACAATAAAACAGTATAAAATACTACAGTACAGATTACATTAAACATTAAATAGTTAAGCAAAATTCATAAAACATTTCGGTGCTCGGTGTTCTTGATGGTATAGCTACTTACAGCAGTGCATATCTCTACTGTTGTCCCTTAGGCACATCCCACTCCCTCCAGTAGTACTCGCATCAATGATGACAATGTATGCAAATTATAGGGCGTTGATCGAACAGTGGTGGCGGCGGCTCCTATTCGAAAGCCTGGCGTAAGAGCTCCGCCTTACAGGCCCTGCAGAACTGTACAAGGTCCCACAGGGCCCGGATCTCCTCTGGGAGCTCATTCCACCAGATAGGAGCTGCCACCGAAAACTAGCCGAATAGAGGCGGCGGTGGCCAGGGCGTGCAATGCAAGCTTTTGGCGGGGCCGGGGGCTTTTGGCGGGGGGGGAGGCTCAGTCTGGCACCCCCATGATGGCCTTGCGCTCTAGGTGAGAGTCTAGCTCACCTAGTGAGCAAGCTGGCCCTGCTTGCAAGGTAGCTGAGGGGGGCATGCAAGATCCCTATGCCCTAGTTACAACCATAGGGGTGCTCTTACCATCAAGATTCATTTTGTACCATATTTGAGTGATGCATATTGGTCCTTTCAGAGTGTGGTGTTGGGGACTGCTGCTCTGCCCTCTGGCTTATGGAGTCCTGCAAGGTTCTGTCTTGTCCCCCATGCTTTTCAGCATTTAGATATAGCTGCTAGAAGAGGTCACCTATAGATCTGGGTTGAATAGACAGCCACCAATATACAAATGGCACTCAACTTTATCTTGCTCTTCCAGCAGATCCCAGGGAGGCTGTGGAACCCGTGAACAGGTGCCTAAAGGCAGTTTTGGAGGCGCTAACTGGGATATCTCTAGCTCTGGATGTGGTTACACACCCTCTAAAGGAGCAGGTTCATAGCTTGTGGGTACAACTGGACTCAGGCCTCCTGTTGGATAAACAGGTGGCAATGGTGGCCAGAGGTACCTTTCATCAGCTGCAGCTTGTGAGCCTTCTGTGGCTCTTCCTGGGCAGGAAAGATCTTGCCGCTGTGTGGATGCCTTTTCAGCATCTAGATTAGATTACTGCAATGTGCTTTATGTGGGGCTATTCTTGAAGACTGTCCAGAAGTGACAGTTGGTACAGAATGCTTCGGCAAGAATGTTGTTGACCACTCCAGTTTTGTTTCATCTACGTTGGCTCACAGTTTGCTTCCAGGCAAGGTGCTGGTACTGACTTTTAAACCCCTGTATGGGTTGGGGCCAGCATACCTGAAGGACCACCTTCTTCCGTATGAACCTACTAACCCACTCAGGTCATCTTCAGATGCCCCGCTTTGTGTGTCTTTCCTACTGAGGCTAGACTGGTGGCAACCCATGAAAGTGCCTTCTTGGTCAAAGATTTGTCTTTCTCCCTCTGTCATTGTCTTCTGGCAGCAGCTGAAGACTTCTTTGTCTTGTTTGGTGTTCCCTCCCTAATTGTTATTGGTTTTTCTCCCCCCCCCCTTGCTATTTGTGTTTATATCTTTTGATTGCATTGTTTAAATATTTTATATACACTCAATTTTAAATACTGTTTTAATGTCTTAAATATTTTAATGCTTTGATGTTCACCACCTCAGGGACCCTATTTGGTTGGAAAGGTGGCATAGACATGTTTCAAATACATAGATGAATATTGTTAAATCATCATGCTCAAGGAATCTTTTTGTAGTCAGTCATACAATTACATCAAGATTGCTTTTCTACAGTGTTTTATTGATATTCACATGTTTGCATTGGTAAGGGAGAAGAAGGAAAGCTTTCAAAATTTCATTTCAAAAATAAAAGTGAAACAAGGAAAGATTCCTAATGCATTGCTTCTACCTGGGAGACAAAACAGTGTAATTCAGAACTTTAAAATCCAGGCAGAAATTTGGTTGAGGAGAATTCTGGAAGCATCCCTTGTTTCTCAGTGTCTCTTCAGTTAGCAAATGCTGCAATGCAGAGATATGCTCCCAATAATTTGAACATCACTTGCTCTGTGACAGTAGAGAGACATTTGGTACAGTGAGGAAGAGACTGATCTATCTATTGCTTGGGTTGCTCTATTGTAATTTGTTCATATAGCTGATGACAGAAAGAGAAGTAGCAATGATTAAAATAGAACAGGGAAGGGAGGGGAGGCTACAGAAACTAAGATTACAACTTCAAACATCTCTAAATATAGATGTAGGAGCGGGAGGCACGTTTGTGAGCTCACCTGTCCTGATTAAGAACATTTAATGTAACATCAAATTAATTATTCACTTTCTCTCTCCATTTACTAAAAGAAACTCACATGACACAAGCTTAGAGAGAAGATGACCCAGGCTTTCCATTGCTGAGAAAACTATGCATGGAAAGGGAATGAGTTCTGACATTAAAACTATAGTATTCCTTCAGGAAATCATTTCTGCATGAACAAGAGTGGAAGATCTGCTCAGGAGTCCTGCATGTTTGCCACAGACCTCCTCTGTCTTTCAAAGGGTTCTGGAAGTGTTTTAAGTTGTGTACTTGGTCCATACACAGGGCTGACCCAATCTCCAGGTTATCAGTTGAGAAAGTGCTTTAAAATACATGACACACTATATGAAGGGCCCCATCTCTACAAAAATTTAGGTATGTAAGGGCCATCAAGTAACAACCAGCTTATAGTGACTACAGCAAGGGACTTCCAAAACAAGTGATAAGTAGCAAAATGTTCCCTCTAAGCTGTGGAGTCTTGTGAGCAAAAATTCTACTTTGTGAGCTACACTACCGGCATTAAAATTGTGAGTGAATGATTTGGCTACTGCATAGATTAGTTTGCTCTGGAGCCATCCCTTCTGAGCTAAGACAAAAATCTGTGAGCTGGAGGCTAAAAGCTGAGCTAGCTCACACTAACTCAGCTTAGAGGGAACACTGATAGAGGTAGTTTGCTATTGCCTTCCTCTGCAGAGTCTTCTGACCCTGCTTAGCATCCGAAATCTGACAATATCTGGCTAATATGCCATCTTCCCTTCCCTTACACAAACTTATTCAGTAGCTAAAACTTTCTTTTCTGGTGTAGTATCTCCATTTTGAAATTACAGATCCTTCTAATATCTGCTTCAAATATCTTTATCCAGATTTTACAGTTCCAAATTGTCTTATTTACAAAGTGCAACTGATTCATGAAGACTTATCCATTGTGCTGGTCATTTTTTTTTTAAAGTATCATTCTTGTACAAAGTGTATGTGCAGTTTCCACTGCTTTCAGTCTCCTTCATTTGAATTTCCCTTCCCCATTTTTTGGTGATTGTGCACAGTGATAACACACTGCTCTAAAATAGCAAACTTGATAGATTCATATAATAGTATAGTATTATTTGGAGTGGGGTATGGTGTTTTACCATTGGACAAGAGTACAAATGCATCAGTAAGCACATAAGGTGTTCAGTAATGAAGGTTTAAAGAACTAAAGCTGTGATAAACTGTAAATGATCTAATTCTGGAATTAATTTTAGAAATCCTCTTAGTTAAGCTAGAATTCAGGAGCAGAACATAGCAAAGAGTGGAGAAAAGGGGATCTAAGTAGCAAACTAGTTTCTTTCAGTGGTGATTTTGATGCTGGTAATGAATTTAAATTGTATGTTTAAGTTGAAAATATGAGATCAAGAAACCACTGGAAAGCATCAACAAAAGGGTATCAGTGACATTCGTCAACTAGGACTTCAAGGCTACTATACTAGGACAGGACTCTCTTAGGGTTGCTACGAACCTCTGCTTTCTAATTTTCATCACTTGTGTGTTCCTATTGCTTCAGGGTCCCCCCTTTCATGTGTTTAGCTCTCTCTAGTAGTCCCAGAGAGAGCAAAACATATGTGGAAAGGGGGGGGGTTCAAATGAGTGACAAAAATGAGAATGCAGAAGAACCCCTTGACTCAAAGGCTTCATGGCATGCTTCTATCAAACACCAGTAAATGTATGGCTGGGAGGAACATGAACTAGTTGACAATCCATGTACTCTGAGCCAGGGTAGACTTGCCCAGATAACAAGTGTGCATAGACAAAAGTGGCCTTCCCTGTCTGCCTGTAATTGGTATGCTTTATGATCTTTCTACTTAACTTTTTTAGGATATAAGATTCTGTTTTATTCTCTGCTGTTGGATCTTTTATGTCGGATATTTTAAAAATATCATGTTTTTTAATTGATTTGTTATGAGCCACCATTTTTAATAGCAAGAATGGGACATACAAAGGTTCTCTTCCTTTCTCCATGGTCGGGGACAGAGAGTGGCGCTTGGCGAGAGGATCTCCCCACGGTATCCACTAGAATGTGGAGTGCCGCAAAGGGCCATCCTCTTGCCAATGTTGTTTAACATCTATATGCGCCCCCTTGCCC